>NC_137112.1:3959769-4152269 GCF_949357685.1 Gobio gobio | reverse complement strand
GAGGAACAGTGGAGAACCGGCCACAGGGTCATGAAGGACCAGTGGAGAACCGGCCAGTGGAGAACCGGCCACAGGGTCATGGAGGACCAGTGGAGAACCGGCCACAGGGTCATGAAGGACCAGTGGAGAACCGGCCACAGGGTCATGGAGGACCAGTGGAGAACCGGCCACAGGGTCATGAAGGACCAGTGGAGAACCAGCCAGTGGAGAATCGGCCACAGGGTCATGAAGAACCAGTGGAGAACCGGCCACAGGGTCATGGAGGACCAGTGGAGAACCGGCCACAGGGTCATGGAGGACCAGTGGAGAACCGGACACAGGGTCATGGAGGACCAGTGGAGAACCGGCCACAGGGTCATGAAGGACCAGTGGAGAACCGGCCACAGGGTCATGAAGGACCAGTGGAGAACCGGCCACAGGGTCATGGAGGACCAGTGGAGAACCGGCCACAGGGTCATGAAGGACCAGTGGAGAACCGGCCACAGGGTCATGGAGGACCAGTGGAGAACCGGCCACAGGGTCATGGAGGACCAGTGGAGAACCGGCCACAGGGTCATGAAGGACCAGTGGAGAACCGGCCACAGGGTCATGGAGGACCAGTGGAGAACCGGCCACAGGGTCATGAAGGACCAGTGGAGAACCAGCCAGTGGAGAATCGGCCACAGGGTCATGAAGGACCAGTGGAGAACCGGCCACAGGGTCATGGAGGACCAGTGGAGAACCGGCCACAGGGTCATGGAGGACCAGTGGAGAACCGGACACAGGGTCATGGAGGACCAGTGGAGAACCGGCCACAGGGTCATGGAGGACCAGTGGAGAACCGGCCACAGGGTCATGAAGGACCAGTGGAGAACCGGCCACAGGGTCATGAAGGACCAGTGGAGAACCGGCCACAGGGTCATGGAGGACCAGTGGAGAACCGGCCACAGGGTCATGAAGGACCAGTGGAGAACCGGCCACAGGGTCATGGAGGACCAGTGGAGAACCGGCCACAGGGTCATGAAGGACCAGTGGAGAACCGGCCACAGGGTCATGGAGGACCAGTGGAGAACCGGCCACAGGGTCATGGAGGACCAGTGGAGAACCGGCCACAGGGTCATGAAGGACCAGTGGAGAACCGGCCACAGGGTCATGGAGGACCAGTGGAGAACCGGCCACAGGGTCATGAAGGACCAGTGGAGAACCGGCCACAGGGTCATGGGCGGCCGAGGCTCATTGATGCACGTGGGGAGCGAAGGCAGTGATGCTTTGGGCAATGTTCTGCTGGGAAACGTTGGGTCCTCCATCCATGTGGATGTTACTTTGACACGCACCACCTACCTAAGCATTGTTGAGACCATGTCCAGCCTTTCATGGAGACGGTATTCCCTGCTGTCTGTGGCTCTTTCAGCAGATAATGCGCCGCCACAAAGCACAAATGCTTCAGGAATGGTTTGAGGAGCACAACATGAGTTTGAGGCGTTGACACGGCCTCCAAATTCCCCAGATCTCAATCCAATCGAGCATCTGTGGGATGAGCTGAACAAACAAGTGGCCTCACCTCGCAACTTACAGGACTTAAAGGATCTGCTGCTAACATCTTGGTGCCAGATACCACAGCACACCTTCAGGGGTCTAGTGGAATCCATACCATACCAACTTTATTTGTTAAGCACTTTACAACAACCACAGTTGACCAAAGTGCTGTACAGAAAAAACATATGTACAATTAATAACCACACAAGGCCTCGACGGGTCAGCAAAAGGGGGACCAACACAATATTAGGCCTGATCTGTGTATAACACTTTAATTATTAATTGCTATCAGGAACTATTTCTGAAAAGCATGAGATCTCTAACCCTGAGTATGAGCAATAGTGATGCCTAAACGCTAGTGTTGTAGTGCTCGAGACCGGTCTTAAGACCATTTTTTGATGGTCTTGGTCTTGTCTTGGTCTCGGACTTAGAGGACTCGGGATTTTATCTCAAGACCAGTCAAGACCACAACTGCAAGGATATCACTAAATTGATTTAACATCATTAATGTACTTTGATGTAATACTTACAGCTTAAAATGCAATCAATAACTTTTTTTGTAATGTGATTTATTTTGTTACTGTGCTGCCGGGTTCAAAATCAATGCAGCATCGTCTCAAAAATGCCCAAAATTAATATAAATGCCCACAAAATTATGAGATTTCGTTTTTTATATAACAGAATATAATTAAGCAATATCGCAAGAGAGCTGTTTTCATGAATATAAGATTGCCAATGATATTGATTTATACAAACATTCAATAAACAAGAAGTCAATATTAAAGGACATTTGAAACTGTGTCTTTTCTGATTCGGCAACATTTCGTTATTAAACGAATCAGCTGCTTTGAACAAATCAGTTGAATAAAGGATTCCGTGACTGTTCAATAATGTTAATGTTTTAACGTTAAATTAATCTGAACATTATTTATGCAGGTGTTATTGTACCAATTCAGATGCAACTTCTGTGCCATGAGTTTTATTGTTAGTGATTTGATTGGTAATAGCGTTATAGTGTTTTCCTTTTCTAATTGTTTTTAAATATAAGTCATTTCTCAGACAGTAGATATGGATCTTTTAAATTAATTTAAGGAGTTCTGGTCTGGTCTGGTCTGGTCTGGTCTTGTCTTGTCTTGGTCTCAACCCCACAAAATCTTGGTCTTGTCATGGTCTGGTCTTGGTCTTGTCTTGGTCTCAACCCCACAAAATCTTGGTCTTGTCTTGGTCTGGTCTTGGTCTTGGTCTTGGTCTTGTCTTGGTCTGGTCTTGGTCTTGTCTTGGTCTGGTCTTGGTCTTGGTCTTGTCTTGGTCTCAACCCCACAAAATCTTGGTCTTGTCTTGGTCTCAACCCCACAAAATCTTGGTCTTGTCTTGGTCTGGTCTTGGTCTTGGTCTTGTCTTGGTCTGGTCTTGGTCTTGGTCTTGGTCTTGGTCTTGGTCTTGTCTTGGTCTGGTCTTGGTCTTGGTCTTGTCTTGGTCTCAACCCCACAAAATCTTGGTCTTGTCTTGGTCTCAACCCCACAAAATCTTGGTCTTGTCTTGGTTTCAACCCCACAAAATCTTGGTCTTGTCTTGGTCTCAACCCCACAAAATCCTTGGTCTTGTCTTGGTCTCAACCCCACAAAATCTTGGTCTTGTCTTGGTCTCAACCCCACAAAATCTTGGTCTTGTCTTGGTCTCAACCCCTCAAAATCTTGGTCTTGTCTTGGTCTCAACCCAAAAAAAAAATGTTGGTCTTGTCTTGGTCTGGTCTTGGTCTTGTCTTGGTCTCAACCCCACAAAATCTTGGTCTTGTCTTGGTCTGGTCTTGGTCTTGTCTTAGTCTCAACCCCACAAAATCTTGGTCTTGTCTTGGTCTCAACCCCACAAAATCTTGGTCTTGTCTTGGTCTGGTCTTGGTCTCAACCCCACAAAATCTTGGTCTTGTCTTGGTCTCAACCCCACAAAATCTTGGTCTTGTCTTGGTCTCAACCCCTCAAAATCTTGGTCTTGTCTTGGTCTCAACCCCACAAAATCTTGGTCTTGTCATGGTCTCAACCCCTCAAAATCTTGGTCTTGTCTTGGTCTCAACCCCACAAAATCTTGGTCTTGTCTTGGTCTGGTCTTGGTCTTGTCTTGGTCTCAACCCCACAAAATCTTGGTCTTGTCTTGGTCTGGTCTTGGTCTTGTCTTGGTCTCAACCCCACAAAATCTTGGTCTTGTCTTGGTCTCAACCCCACAAAATCTTGGTCTTGTCTTGGTCTGGTCTTGGTCTTGTCTTGGTCTCAACCCCACAAAATCTTGGTCTTGTCTTGGTCTGGTCTTGGTCTTGTCTTGGTCTCAACCCCACAAAATCTTGGTCTTGTCTTGGTCTGGTCTTGGTCTTGTCTTGGTCTCAACCCCACAAAATCTTGGTCTTGTCTTGGTCTCAACCCCACAAAATCTTGGTCTTGTCTTGGTCTGGTCTTGGTCTTGTCTTGGTCTCAACCCCACAAAATCTTGGTCTTGTCTTGGTCTGGTCTTGGTCTTGTCTTGGTCTCAACCCCACAAAATCTTGGTCTTGTCTTGGTCTGGTCTTGGTCTTGTCTTGGTCTCAACCCCACAAAATCTTGGTCTTGTCTTGGTCTGGTCTTGGTCTTGTCTTGGTCTCAACCCCACAAACTCTTGGTCTTGTCTTGGTCTGGTCTTGGTCTTGTCTTGGTCTCAACCCCACAAAATCTTGGTCTTGTCTTGGTCTGGTCTTGGTCTTGTCTTGGTCTCAACCCCACAAAATCTTGGTCTAGTCTTGGTCTTGGTTTAGGTGGTCTTGACTACAACACTACTAAACTGAGCGCAGGAGGGACAGTGTTTTTACGATCACGGCCGGTTCCAGCTGGCCAAATCAAAGCTCAGAGCGAGCAGCGACGAGGGCTGAACACATGATTACAGGCTGGACGGCTTCCCGCTTTGATTCAGGCCTTTTGCGAAGCGCGGAGCACATTCGTCATCGGCTCTAATGGACCGCGCGAGCTCTGCTGGCACCCGGCCTCACCTGAGTCTCCACACACCATTAAGATGTCACAGAAACCTCGAGGGACTCACTTGGCCTCTGCCAGCGCAGGGCAGCGCCATTCTTACAGAGAACCAGATCCTCAAGAGGATTCTGGACGTCTTCCAGAGCTCCATGTCCTGAGGTCACCCCGCATCCTAATGAGACCGGCTTTACGGATGTGCCAGCGGCTTCACGGCTCCCACAATCCACTCCATGACGGCTTCATCCAATCACTACAACCGCAGAAAACTGTCCGCTCTCAGAACGTTTGTGCTTAATTCGGTACTTTCCTAATGTCATGTTTTGAGTTGGACTTTGAGTAAGATATGGAGGTGTCTAACTTTTTTTACTATTTCATGTATTTTTAGTGCTGTCAAATCGATTAATCACATTTGACAGCACTATATATCTATATCTATATATACCAATTAGGCATAACATTATGACCGGTGAAGTGAATAACACTGATGATCTCTTCATCTCCTGTTAGTGGGTGGGATATATTAGGCAGCAAGTGAACATTTTGTCCTCAGAGTTGATGTGTTAGAAGCAGGAAAAATGGGCAAGCGGAAGGATTTGAGCAAGTTTGACAAGGGCCAGATTGTGATTTGAAGGCTAGGCCGATCAAACAGATGATCTGTGAAGCACTTTGAGCTCATTTACATATATTATATAGTATTATATTTTATAAACACAAACTTCATCATTGGGCTCTATTATATATTTTTTTTATTCAGAATTGTATTAGTATTATTATCGTTATTATTATTTGTTTCAACTTCCTTATTCATAAGCATTACGCACTATATAAATGTTTTTATGACTAAATTAAATTAATATACATTTGATCTTTTAGTTATATATTCTGACCTCAGACGCACTTTGAGCTGCATTTTATGTATGTGCCGACTGAATGATTCATCAGTATATAATCTTTTTATTAAAATATAATATTATTTGTTTCAACTTCCTTATTCATAAGCAAAGCATTACGCACTATATAAATGTTTTATGACATACTAATGAAGTGTATAGATAATAAATTAATATACATTTACTCTTCCTTTTTCATTTATTTAATTAATTTAGTTATATATTCTGACCTGTGACGCACTTTGAGCTGCATTTTATGTATGTGCCGACTGAATGATTCATCAGTGCATGTTTTTTTATATATAAAAAGTATTCGTCATAATATTTTTATTAAAATATAATAACTTCTCTACGTCTAAAATGACTGCAATCTCAACCACCTTCACTCTATCTATAAAAATCCTTGAGACTAAAAACATTATTGTTTAATGCTTTGTCTTGTTTCATCAGAAATATGTCCCATTATGGATGTTAAATGGGTTTCATGAGAGAATAAAACCAAAACAATTGCCTTTCAGCAATACATTTTGCAAAGGCACGAGGAACACATCGATGGATCAGGAATGTTCCCCACTCATTTTCAGTCTCCATCCATCTCGGTTCCTGGATCTCGTCCGGGTGCAAGCCTCGTCTTGGCAGGCACGGAGCAACACAGCACAAAGGGTCAAAGGTCCAGGCCTGCACTGGGATTGAATAATTGCGGCCCAAATGGGTCTTGCGATCTCGTGCGGGACTTCATGGACGCCTTTGCCTCTGATCGCCGTTTGACCTGAACTCAGATGTGCTGCAAAGCTGCTGAATTTGTTTAGCAAATTCTACAATACATTGCTGAAAAAACTTGAAGTCAACATGAAACGCTCTTTGCATCCCATTTTACTTGCATAATGTGGCGGATTTTTGAATGTAACAGGATATTTAAGTGGAAAAAATGAAGGATGGGATGTGATTCAGTGGCTCTGAATGTGCGTTTTGTGCATCGTCCTCTTTATTGCATTAACTGATATTAAATTACTAGCTATTTGACGTCAACAGAAAAGACGTGCATGAAACACCTTTTGTCTTTGTCTGTGGACGTTTATTTAACAGCATTTCACACACTTTTAGTGTTTCCCAGTCCTGTGTACTAAACACAAGTCCACTGAAAGTTGGGCGGTGTGTGTTTTCATGTTTCACCGCTGCCATATGATAGATCTGTGATGCATTTGATGATTTATAAGTTGGCTTTAGTTTGATTCTTTAACAGGATTGTGGATGCATGAACAGTTTTCTATGTGATCCCTGACCCCTAAATGCTCTTTTGGATGCTCCTCTGAATGGAACGAAAAGATTAGATGTGCTGATGCTTTAAAGACCAACTTTTTTGAATCTCCAGAGATTCATCTAGCAGCCAGAAATGCCCCAAATAACCAATTATAAAAAAATAATGTATTGGAGAAATCCCTTCGTCGCAACAGTAAAGAGTATCGGGGCAAGTTGTCACCATTTTCTCTCATTGATGATTTCAATAATCATTTATGTGACATGCAGATTAAAAATGCAATATTTGTGTAATATCTGTAACTTATATAGACAGTGCATCTGAACTGAAAGTAAGCCGGGGCAAGTTGTCACAAGAGAGTTTTGGTGCTTTTCTCTCTTTGAGGATTTCAAACCCCTTTCTAGGATCACTTTTGTGCCTTCCAGATTAAAAAGGCAATATTTGTGTAATATCCGTGACTTATATAGACAATGCATCTGAACTGAAAGTAGGCCGGGGCAAGTTGTCACACGTCTTAATAATTTAGTGTTTGTTGGGTACAGTTTAATATTTCTATGGTGTTTCGTTTTTCACAGTAGGCTATATTTTTATTGTGACAACATGCCCCGCTATATATTCATCAAATCTTTTAACCGACTCTTAGTTGATTGATAGTCAAGATGTAATTGTCTCAATCATAGCGGCGGCGGCGCGTAAACGCGCGCGCACGGTAACACACCTGTCTCGGCGAAGCTGATGATCTCCGACGTCTCCTCCTCCACCTCGTTCATGGACGCGGCGTGTCCGTCCAGGTTCGGGATCTCCACCCTCCCGTCCTCGCGCACCTTCCCGGCGTGGAGCTTCTTGAGCGCGGTCACCATCGCCGCCTTCGGGACGGGGTGGGTGATGTTGGGTCTGTCCCTCATCTGTAACCGGCTCAGGATGTGCCTCTTCACCGCCTCCAGGAAATCCACGTCCACGCGCGTCGGTCCATCCGTCTGGCTGAGCCCGCAGGACGCGCAGCTCGGGCTGATGCTCCGCGCGTCGGTGTCCGGTGCCGGTGTGCAGCGGATGGAGATGAGGAAGGACGCAAAACAAAGCACTTCGAACATCAAGTTTTTCATCTTCTGTGATGATAACGGCTGGGTTGATGGAGATGGAAGCGGCCAAGTTCGTATCCGCCTTCTCCACCTCCAAAAAAAAGTGGCACTTAAAAAGTGGGGAAAGGCTGTAATATCCAAACGCAAAAGCAGTAAATCCTGTAAAGCGGCTAATATGTCCCTCCGGTTGAGTCTTGTCTTTGGTCACTCCGCGATGTGTTCTATTCAATTCGGATCGATATCACCGTGAGAAAGGCCCGGCACACCATCCGAATCGTGAATGATGTAAATAAGAAAGTAAGCGGAGCTCTTGAGAAATGTCCACGTACAGCCGCGCTTTTACGCACAAGTCCGATGCGTCATGGCATGACTGAAAACCTCAGTGTATTACGCGTCAAAAAAAGCCCACAGACTAAACAAAGGAGCTGTTATGATCTGTCCTGCTGATTTCTTCACTCTATTGCGTTAAAATCATCCATGGTGAAGGGAAGCGAGCGCAAACCAGTCAGTTTCCCCACAGCCTTCCCAAATAATCATTCGCCTTTTTGCCTTTATTTTAGTTCTTCAGATGAAGATCCCGTCCTCTTGCGTTGGACATTTTGACTTCCAGTGTACGTTTCCCAAATACTTCTTCATCATAGCTCTCGGGATGGTGTTCGGGAGCTCCGGCGTTTTTCTCGCGCAAACAGACATTGTGCCGCTTTGGAGCCTCTGGAAAGTTTTTATACGGGACTCAAGAACCACGTGGGACGATCCGCCAACTCCACAGGGTTAGAAAGGTAGAGACCCTGACAGGACCAATGCACATTTTCAGCAGAAACAAAACGTGAAGCTTATCGAAATGTGTTGAAATGCACAATATTATAGAATTCAGTAGATCGTGTCCCATGTGATCATGTCAGTTCATCTGTCCAATGAAATCTAATTTCGGCGAGTTAAAATGGGTTTAACAAAAGCGAAACAGACAGACTATAAATGGTTGTAGTCATGCAGTGTGCAAAATATTATTCTATTATATCATAATAAATTACTTATAGCCTAATTATTGTTACATTTCAGTAGGCCTATGTGCACTCAAAAAAATTCTGGGTTGTTTCAACTGATGACAAACCCAACCGTTGGTTTCATATATTTTTTAAATTTTTAAACCCAACGTTTTTTTAAACCAACGGTTGGTTTAAATGTTTAAACCCAACGTTTAAAAAAAAAACCCAACGGTTGGGTTTGTCCATATTTGACCCAAACATGGGTTGAAACAACCCAACGTTTCTATAGTGTATTTATCCAGATCAACAAATCCTTACTAAAAGTGAAAAGACACTTATTATTTTGCTACTAAAAGCAAAAAGGACATGATTTTAGGTGCTCAAATGTTTCTGTTTATAAAAACAAAGAGCGAACTGTGGGTCTGGAAGTGCTGAAGCATCCCCTTTGAATCAAACCATTTAAAGCCAGCAGGTTTCAGTCTTGGAAAGTAAATGAGCAAAACTTTTAACTGGTTTTGTGAATGAACGTGTGAACTCGTAAACGGGTTAAACAGGCGCCAGAGGAGCTCCTTTAAAGCAGCTCTCACAGAAAGAGTGTGGAAACAAAGCTATGGCTAAAAAAAACACCATAGTGGTTGTTTTTAAATAGAACAAGTGCAAAGGATGTGTCTTAAAATAAAAAGTACTTGACTAAGGGGTCATTTTTTCTTTAACATTTATCTGAATAAAGTAGTCCAGTGGTTTGTAACTGAGAGCGCCTCACTGATGAAGTTTAAAGTTGTAAAACAGCGCCATCGCTCGCCAAAATAAGAACTCACAATACACATACACACACACAACATATTATGTTATTATATCATAATAAAGTACTATAGCTATTGTTACATTTCAGTAGGTGCACTCAAATATTCTGGGTTGTTTCAACTGATATTTGGGTCAAATATGAACAATCCCAACCGTTGCTTTAAAATATTTTTAAATGTTTAAACCCAACGGTTTTTAAACCAAACGGTTGGTTTAAATGTTTAAACCCAACGTTATATATAGAGAGAGAGTAAAAATTGTATTATACACAACATTGTATACAATTTTGCACATCATACTGAATTATTTTATAGAAATCATAAAAAAATCAAGAAATCAAGACTACCTTTGCCGAAATATCCATACATGGTGTTATGGCGTCATATCCTTGTCATTTGAATATCCGGTGGGCGGGGCGGCGAAGTTGTACGGGAGTAGTGGAATTGATCCTGTGTGACAGAATTATGTTTTAACCGCTTATACATGCCAAACAAATCACTGGCTCTTCACGGATCAAACTTCCGGTGAGTGATCTATAAGAGTTTACGTTGTTTTGATCAGTTTGAAAAATGTTTGACCAGTTTGCTCAGACGACAACTTTACAGTTCTGAGGTATTTCCTCGGATGAAGCGCCCTTATGTCTTTGTGGGAAAACTCTGTAATTGACAGTGTTCACATCCAATGAGAGGGAGAGTAGAGGATGACCCGCCTTATAATTTGTCTGTTGAACCAATCAAGAGCTAGAAGAGGCGGGCTCTCGCCTTTAACAATAAGGAAGGGGTGGTGTCTCCGCGGGATGGAAAAGTGCAAATCGCTTTATTCAGTAGGCTATAACAACAGCTTTTTAAGAAGTTTTTAGTACAATTTAGTTATGTATTGTTGTTTTCTGTTTCTTACTCGTATTGTTGTCCTTACAAAGAAGTACTAAGACTGTAAAACGGCAACGTGACGGTACCATGGTACTTTTACTGCGTACCATAATAGTCAATGATTACAATACTATGGTATGAACGTGGTACTTGATACTATCATGGTACATGACCTAAAATATGGTATTATCATATAGATGGATGGATGCACACCGTTTATCCCAGTTTCATTTGATACATTGGATTTTATATATATTTGTTGGGGCAACGCATTACAACTAACGCGAGTTACGTAATCAGATTACCTTTTAAAGTGAAGTAACGCGTTACTTTTATATTTACAACAAAATATAAAATAAACAAAAGCAGAATATTGCACAGACCTACACTAATTAAATATATTAACTTACACAAATATTAAAAATGTATTTAATCTCACTTTATTAACCAATGTCTTTGCTTTTAACCTTAAACCATACTAATAACTAAGTAAAGCATAACCTTTTCTTGCTAAAATAAGATTCCGGAACTGCGTCCTATTCTTCTGCAATCCAGCAGAAGGCTTACTCATGTCACTTTTGATGTGAAAGGGCCTTTACATTCGCCAAAAAAATATTTTTTCTTTATTTGTTATTAAAAATCAAACAAGCAAGCCGAGCTCAGGTGGGGAAAAAGTAGCATAACACATTACTTTCCATTAAAAGTAACGATTTTTGGATTAAAATATCCAAAAACCACTAGAACAATGTTATATATTTTGTTGACTTGTGTGCTTACATTATCCCAAATGTTTCCAAGATTTGTTTAAATCCAGAGAAATAAGCCATTTTGACATGGACCGTGTCCGTGCGTCGCCTATCAATGACATCATACTCGCGTTACCCTCGATTTCTGGTTTTATTTTGTGGAAACCATGGAAACACCAAAGATGCTTCAGGGCTCCAGAGTGCGACTAAATGGTCGCATTTTGCGACTAAAATTTGAGAGTGTGCGACTGAATTTTACATCCAGTCGCACATGTGCGACCAGTAAATTTGCCTGCTGTCGGTACTGGTGAAATTAAGAAAATACACTTACTAATTATAATTGATAGACGTTATGTCTGGCAAATTCTATCTTTGCCAGCCGTTTCTATATGAGATAATATTAAACCATTTGTCCGTGATGCATTTTTGCCATTCGCAATCCAGAAGAGAGAGAAAGCGAGCGAGCTCTCACGTGGAGCTACAGCGAACACAACACCACAGTCAGCTTTAATGAGTGATGATGGCCAAGAACTAAACAAAAGTTTATTCTGCTTAAACTTTAGGGATGTGCTGTGATATTAATCTAATTTTATTTTCGATTTTGGCTTCCAAGAATTATAAAAAGATGGTATGAGGTAAAACTATTCCTATAGCGCGACATCCTTCCCGTCACAGCCTTGCGCTGTCATTTCTCCCTAAACCTAAACTTAACGTCAGATTCAGTGATTGTTGTAAACTGCAGTCTCTACTGTTGCTAAACTGCGGGATGTGTTTGATAATAAAGAGCTATTAAATGCACAATAATCCGCGCAAGAGACGCTGTTTCCAACTTCAACGCGGCTTATGTGTGTGTGCTGCGAAATGGACCGGCTTGCACTTAATATTTTAGGCTTCGTGTGCGCGTCTCTAAACCATCAAATAAACAACAAATAGCCGGTGTCAAAATGACCGGATTGGAGAGTAGTTATTTTAACAGTTTATATTTTAAATGGGCGTAAATAGTTTGGAGAAATAGGAGAATATTATATTATTAGTTCTACATTCGATCGGTCTTAAAGGGGCAGCGTCTAATAAACCTGCTGACGATTGAGCCATTAATTCGACTCGAACAAAAGGCAAATAGAAAATATTCACATCTCTTGAATTAATAACTTAAGCTTTTATAAGCATTAATCTATCAATTTATACAGTGAAAACTATGCAGTGTTTTTTTACATTTCATTACTTTATTAGATTTCTTTGTATGTTTGTTCTTTCTAAGCAATATTAATGTTAGCAGACCCTCTGAATGCCTGCACACTGGTCCATTTACAAATAGATGTTTTATATTTTTGTTCAAACTTTGCGGTTTCTTTTGCTATAGATATTTTACTTTTCAGATTATAAAGCCATGTTAATTATGTTCTTAATTATGTTTTTTTTTATATAAAAATAAATAAATAAAGTATTATAAAAAGAACCGGTAAGAATACTGTTAAAGTACCGGATCGATAAGCAGTATCGGTAAGAGTAGTAATACCATTAAAACCTTAACGATACCCATCCCTATTAGTAATACAGTGGACATTAGTAGATTTGGTTAGCATGTTGATTTACGGTGTGCGCCCCTAAAATTTCTGGTTGTGCCCCTAAAATTTTCAGTTGGGGGCCACTGTGCTCCTAGTGAAAAAAGTGAGTCTGGAGCCCTGCGCTTGAATATATAATGTGTTTATATTAGACAGATGAGCAACTTATTGGATACATATTAAAAGCGCGAAATCTCGGCGTCATCACGCTACACCCTTGTTTTGAAAAAGCTGCGAAAAATTACATATTGTGCCTTTAAGTGACGCAATTAGTTACTAGTAACTTTCCCCAACAGTATGCATTTATAACATGTTATTGATAATATATATTTACTTATAATATATACATATTAATAGTGTATGTTTCTATTCTTTTGTATGTTTGCAGTCTCGTTCTGTTTCTTCTTTATTTGTTATTAAAAATCAAACAAGCAAGCCGAGCTCAAGTGGGGAAAAAGTAGCATAACGCATTACTTTCCAATAAAATTAACTTAAAGGCACTAAATGTAAGATTTTTGGATTAAAATATCCAAAAACCACTAGAACAATGTTATATATTTTGTTGACTTGTGTGCTTACATTATCCCAAATGTTTCCAAGATTGTTTAAATCCAGAGAAATAAGCAGTTTTGACATGGACCGTGTCCGTGCATCGCCTTTCAATGACATCATACTCGCATTACCCTCGATTTCTGGTTTTATTTTGTGGAAACCATGGAAACACCAAAGACGCTTGAATATATAATGTGTTTTATTAGACAGATGAGCCACTTTTTGGATACATAATAAAATTGCGAAATCTCGGTGTCATCAAGCTACGACCTTGTTTTGAATAAGCGACGAAAAATTATTAGGGCTGTCAAAAGATTAATCGCGATTAATCGCATCCAAAATAAAAGTTTGTGTTTACATAATATATGTGTGTGTACTCTGTTCATTATTATTTATATATAAATACACACACAAGCATGTATATATTTAAGAATTTTTTTTTATTTTTATATATAAAACATTTATATTTATATACATTATAGATTATATAAATGTATATACATGCTAATATTTCTTAAATATATACATGAATGTGTGTGTATTTATATATAAATAATAATTAACAGAGCACACACACACATATTATGTAAACACAAACTTTTATTTTAGATGCGATTAATCGCGATTAATCTTTTGACAGCCCTAATAATTACATATTGTGCCTTTAAGTAACGCAATTAGTTACAACAGTATGCATTTATAACATGTTATTGATAATATATATGTACTTATAATATATACATATTAATAATGTATGTTTCTCTTCTTTTGTGTGCTTGCAGTCTCGTTCTGTTTCTTCTTCTAGAACACTAAAGTCATGGCAGCAAATAAGGGCAAAAATCAAAGTTCGCTGGTCCTGCACAAGGTGATCATGGTGGGCAGCGGCGGCGTGGGCAAATCCGCACTCACGCTGCAGTTCATGTATGATGAGGTGAGTCAGGAAGAGTTTATTTCTCTTCATCTGCTCTAAAGCCGGCATCACTGTATGACTATTACCTTTCTAATATGTGTTGCTCAGTTCGTGGAGGACTACGAACCCACCAAGGCTGACAGTTACAGGAAGAAGGTGGTCCTGGATGGAGAGGAGGTGCAGATTGATATTTTGGACACTGCGGGACAGGAAGACTACGCTGCCATCAGGGATAACTACTTCCGCAGCGGAGAGGGTTTCCTCCTGGTTTTCTCCATCACAGAGCCGGAGTCCTTCAGCGCCGCGTCAGAGTTCAGGTCTGGACGTGCGGCTCATCTGCTGTTCTAGTGCGTTCAGTTCAGTCCTGGTGTGCTAGAGCCGCAGTTACTGCACTGGATGTTCTCAGAGAGAGCGGAAAGATGTTATCGTTACGCCGGCATCCTGCCCACAACAACTCTGATAGTCTGAAGATAGTTTCCAGCTCAAGGGATTTGTCCTCACTGTAAACAAAATGCTGAGTAGAGAAGGGCGGCGGACACACTAGAAATAAGACAAAAGAATTGTCTTATTTGTCCTATTGTGAGATATAAAGTCGTGAGATATAAAGTCAGAATTGAGAGGTATAAAGTCGTGAGATATAAAGTCAGAATTGTGAGATATAAAGTCAGAATTGTTTGTGAGATATAAAGTCAGAATTGTTTGTGAGATATAAAGTCAGAATTGTGAGATATAAAGTCGTGAGATATAAAGTCAGAATTGTGAGATATAAAGTCGGAATTGTGAGATATAAAGTCGGAATTGTGTGATATAAAGTCAGAATTGTGAGATATAAAGTCAGAATTGTGAGATATAAAGTCAGAATTGTGAGATATAAAGTCAGAATTGTGAGATAAAGTCGGAATTGAGAGATAAAGTCAGAATTGAGAGATATAAAGTCAGAATTGTGAGATATAAAGTCGGAATTGTGAGATAAAGTCGGAATTGAGAGATAAAGTCGGAATTGAGAGATATAGGGCCCTATTTTAACGATCTGAAACGCAAGTGTCAAAGCGCGAACCGCAAGTAACTTTGTGGGCGGGTCTCGGCGCTGTTGCTATTTTCCCGGCAGGATAAATGGCTCTTGCGCCCGGCGCAAATCTAAAATGGGTTGGTCTGAAGTAGCTTCATTATTCATAGGTGTGGTTTGGGCGTAACGTGAATAAACCAATCCGAGCGTCATCCAACATTCCCTTTAAAAGCAGGTGCGCAAGTTCCATTATGGATTGCTATTATTATGGCGTATTTACCAGGCGCGCGCCAGGAGCGGTTCACAGCCGAGGAGACTGATGTGCTTGTAAGAGCAGTGAAAGACAGAGAAGTGAAGTTGTAATGTTGTACATTATGGTAAAGGTGATTTCAAAGTCTTTTTTTTTTTTTCAGTCTTTCAGTTTTTTCAGTTTTTCAGTCGATTTTTTTTCCTGGTTCTTGACGGACAAACCAATTTGTCAGATGTCCTTATATACATATATGTCTTGCCACTATTGGGCAAACAGGTCTTATCCTTAATTATTACAATTAGCCTGAATCATTTGTAAGCTAGATTTATGCCTATTTTTTCACATCTTCGTGGCACACCACAATGATTTCCGTCATCTCATGTGTTAATATTTTTTTAGTGTAACAATTTATGATTTGCAAAAATAACTGTTGCATCTGTGTAGGTTAGCTACATGAGCAAAGTGTAGGCTATGCGCGTTGTGCACGCTATACATTATGGTCAAGCATGCGCCCTTAAAATAGCATAATGAACAACGCGCAACGCGCCACTGACTTTAGACTAGGTTTTTTCTGGTCAGTGGCGCAATTGTTTAATGGGACAGCAAAATAGCACCAGGGATTGTTTGCGCCGGAACACGCCTCCTTTTTTGCGCTGAACCGCCCAGGGAGCGCAAGTTCATTCACTAGTTTAGCGACGTGCTTCTGTGGAGGGAAAAGCGCGCTTTGCGCGGGTGCAAAATAGGAATGACACATGCGTCGGTGTACAAAGTCAATTGCGCTGGGTGCAAGATAGGGCCCATAAAGTCAGAATTGTGAGATATAAAGTCGGAATTGAGAGATATAAAGTTGTGAGATATAAAGTCAGAATTGTGAGATATAAAGTCGTGAGATATAAAGTCGGAATTGTGAGATATAAAGTCGGAATTGTGAGATATAAAGTCGGAATTGTGAGATAAACTCGTAGTTGCAAGAAAAAAATTACTTTATTTTTTGCAATTGCAAGTTTATTTCACGCAATTCTGAGAAAAAAAGTCGCAATTATTATCTTTTACAATTTTTTATTCTGTGGTGGAAACAAGCTTCCATAGAAAACGGTTATTGTAATAATATTTCATCATTATTACTGCATTTTCCATCAAATAAATGCTGCTTTGGTGATGATAAGAGAGCGCTCATGATGTGATCAGAGCTTCTCAGCAGCAGCTGTGCTGTGTTATGATCAGATGTGTGTGTGTTCCGCACAGGGAGCAGATCCTGAGAGTGAAAGCAGAGGAGGATAAAATCCCTCTGTTAGTGGTGGGGAATAAGTCGGATCTGGAGGACCGGAGGCAGGTGTCTGCGGACGAGGCCCGAGCCAAAGCGGACGAGTGGGCCGTCCAGTACGTGGAAACCTCAGCCAAAACTCGAGCCAACGTCGACAAGGTTCTGCTCCTCCAATAGAGACAGAGCGACACGCGTCATAATCTGAAGGCCACGCCCACCGGGGGGGGAACAATCCAACGCTCTCCATTGACTTTGCATTGCGTGAGGCTGCATTCTTGTCATTTCGGACTTATTACAAAAAACTGAACAATGTATAAAAGCTGATATGTGACCAAGTGTACAGCAAACAAGCTAAACAAAACCCAGAAGCAAAAACCCAGACGTTTTTATAAGCTGTTGACCCAAAAAATGAGCGTTTAAGGACAAAAAAGTGGATTTAAGCCATTGAGACAGAGCGCTCGGGTCATATTACACTGAGAACTACGATGACTAGAGGGGAATGTAATCAACGACAGGAAATATAACATATAAAACTGACATTTGGATATTTGACTTAACAGTGACAAAATGTTTACTGCACACATACACATATTGAGACACACTGAGTGTCAGGATCCCAAAATTTACCCATTCATCAGCTGAAGCTTCACTTCGTACTGCCTTTATCCACTTTTATCTTCTTAAACGCTCGTTTTTTTGGGTCGACAGCTTATACAAACGTATTTCTGTGTTTTTTAGCTTGTTTGCTGTACACCTCATCACATATCAGCTTTTAGACATTGTTCTGTTTTTTGTTACAAGTCCGAAATGACAATGAGGCGCTTCACTAGGGTTGTTTACCGAAATCCGGTTCCAATATGGCACCGGTACTTATATAACCGGTATGTACCGGACCGAATCAGAACGCAGATTTTGGTTCCTCATTTCGGTGCCAAAATTCAAACGTGCTTTCAGGTGCTTTGGCTGAGCCAGAGACAGACGCTCAGTGCTGGTCACATCACAACTCATGACAACTATTCAGTGTTTTCAACCACATCTCATGACAACTATTCAGTGTTTTCAACCACATCTCATGACAACTATTCAGTGTTTTCAACCACATCTCATGACAAATATTCAGTGTTTTCAACCACATCTCATGACAACTATTCAGTGTTTTCAACCACATCATGTTTATTCCAGGTTTCAGACATTTAAATGTTCATAAGTAGGCTACTAGCAAAACACACCCTGATGTCTATGAAAGCGGCAATGACAATCCTTTCAGACGGTTATAATTTGACTAACGTTACATGTTTTATTCACATCAGATACATGCACATTATACAGTAACTATATCGTTTACTCTATTCTTCTTCCAGTTCACTGGTCACTTACTTTCATGTATTTCGTGAGACGAGAATGCTCTCAAGTGTTGTAAATCCGACAGAT
Organism: Gobio gobio; assembly: GCF_949357685.1. Taxonomy (NCBI): domain Eukaryota; kingdom Metazoa; phylum Chordata; class Actinopteri; order Cypriniformes; family Gobionidae; genus Gobio; species Gobio gobio. Next base: position 4,134,151 of record NC_137112.1, on the reverse strand, counting down.
CCGATTCTGAGGCGCAAACTAACATGGCGCCGCCCATTGCGCTTTATAGATCAACTAACACACATTGACTCACACATTTGAACATCAGATAGTTCGTGACACAGTTAAGAAGTTTGTGAATATTTTGAATAAAAAGAAAAAACGAAATAAACCCGATACAGCTGGGCTGTCAGCGCTATTGCGGCTGCTGTGTGTCATGTGAGAAACATGACGCGTCGTCATGGAAACATTAAGGCGATGCGTTCAAAAATATTTAGCCAGAGAAAATTATCATATTTCAAAATAAAGCTGAAGCTCGAAGCTGGTTAGTAGCAGACCGAGAATACAGACTAGGCTAACTGCTGTTATTACTGTAACTGTTATTTAGAGTTATATTAGGCTTGTTGTAGTTGGGTGGCTATTAGGTTTTACTGTGAATTTGTAAATAAGTCAATTATAATTTGTAAATAAGTCAATTGTGTTTTGTATTTATTTATATTCATACATTTAAGTATACATTAAACTTTTAATAAATGGTTCAATTTAAATAAATAAATAAAAAGCCATTTAATGTCATCCACTTCGTTTTGTGGCCATTTAAAAAAAAAAAAAAAGTATCGGTTCAGGCACCGTTTAGGCACCGGAACCGTTTTAAAAGTATCGGTTTGGCACCGGAATCGGAAAAAACCCAAACGATACCCAACCCTACGCTTCACGCAATGCAAAGTCAATGGAGAGCGTTGGATTTGTTTTCCCGGTGTGGGCGTGGCCTAAATACGCTCTGTCTCAATACCCCTCTCAGATCACATGACCTCTGCCAGTGCCTCAACATCTGTTTGTCGTTTGCAGGTCTTCTTCGATTTGATGAGGGAGGTGCGGGCGAAGAAGATGTCTGAGAACAAGGAGAAGAACGGGAAGAAGAGTGGCAAGAAGAAGAAAAGCCTGAAAGAGAGATGCACGCTGCTTTGAGCCGCGCAAACGCCACGCTTTCCTGGACTGAGCCGCTCCTCTGAGGAAGAGGAGACATGATCTTCCTCCTCATACTTCCTCTCTGATGCCAAATACAATCCAACCAGAGCCGTGTACATTTCTACAGGTTTTCCCAAATCAAATCAGTTCAACTGTAATCCCGGGAATATGGAGCTGCAACATTCCTCATGCGCGTTTCATGAACGTTTCACTTTTGCTTTTTGTGCTAAATCCTCTATTTGACTCTGCCTTTCCCTTCTGTAAAGGCAACAGACGTTATATGCGATTATATATTTGTTTGTTTGGAATGCAGTAAAGCGTTATTATCACAGCTAAAGGAGGTGAGATTCACAGATTCCACTATGCAAACTATTTTTGTAATCAAACCACTTTCGTTGATTTCTCTGCCTGGGGATTATAGAGCAAATAAACCTGTGCATTTGTTATGAATCTGTGGTGTTTGACTGAAGCGATGCCGTTGGGTTGTGTGTGGAATTGACCTATCGGTAAGCCCCGCCCCCCTTAGTTACTGTTGCTAACTCGGACAAACAAACGGAGTTGCTATATCTTACAATGTACAGCTGTCAGTGTGAAAACCTTATCCTGAGATGTTTTTGGACACAGAATGTAGCGTATATCCCGTCTGAATGATGGCCAGACTTTACTGATGGATTATCAAGTTTATTGCATCGTTATTCACTCCAAAAAATCATCGTAAGAGCTGAACAAACAAAGCATAAGAAGTGCGCATTAACGTCTCATACGCAAACTCTCTCTCTCCGTTGCATTATCATTAACACACACAGCAAATTACACAAAAACACTCACAGTAAACAAACATACACACAGAGCGTATGCCTTTCCGAGGGTGTAGTTTATAACTGGTCAACTTTATATCTGCAAAACAACTCCGATAAACTGCGTGCGAGCTCTTCCTTTCGTTACCCAGAGACTATAATACCCATCAAAATAAGAGTCCTCCTTATAAGACAGATAATGTAGACCTTATACATATCTAAAATTAAATTAATTGACATATAACCAGTTTAATATGGAGAGGCACTGAAATGTGTTTTTGACCTACAGTGTCACATGACGTGAGAACAGTTATTTCGGTTTGTATGTTAGCAGGGACTTTAATCGCAATTTAACGAGAGTTTGACAAACAAAAAATCCTCTCAGGATCGCTGGAGTCAGTGCTGCAGTTCCTCAGGCACGACATTTGAGCATTTTTGTAAAATATGACTATGACTATGACACCCGTCAAAATAGGAGTCCTCCTTATAAGACAGATAATGCAGACCTTTAAACATATCTAAACTCACAGAAATAAAATGGGAATAAAATAAATATGGTGAGAGATTAATTTGGAAGCAATTGTTTACGGATCTCAATGCAAACGGGAGAAGCCTCTTGTTACGATCGCAGATGATAACATCCAGGATCAACACTGTTCATGTACCACAAGGTAAGATTACATACATTCACATTTAATCAGTTTAATATGAAGAGATGCACTGAAATGTAGACCTTCGTGTTTCTGACCTAACGTTACACCATTGCATGAGAACAGTTAGTTATAGTTAGTCGGTTTGTACGTTAGCAGGGAATTACTAACTTTAATAGTAACTTAATTAGAGTATGACAAGCAGAAAATCCTCTCAGGATCGCTGGAGTCAGTGCTACAGTTCCTCAGGCACGACGTTTTAGCATTTTTGTAGCATAAACACCATCAAACCGATGAGAGCTTCGGATTTTCCAGTGTTTCTCTATGGCGCTGAAACCTAAAGATGTCCGAGTTCCGGTCCCAGCGCAACTGATACTCAACTGCCATTGGCTGATCTGCGTATGAGGGGAGGGGCTTACCGATAGGTCAATTGTGTGTTGTTTCTGTGTTCGATGACCTCCAGAGTTTTGACAAAGGACGGCCGCAGGGCCATAAGAGTTTATGAGAGCTGTAAAAAGTGTCCGGAAGGCAATCTGTCACCTTGACTTTGAATGTGAGAATCCGTCTCTTCAGCATTAACACACGGCTGTAAAGACGCTTGTGTGTCCTTCACTTGCACAGGCTCAGATCTGAGGATGAGAAACTATATTAAATAAGATAACTCAGGAATCCCACACTACTTCTGTTTAACTAGGCTTATGTGTTTCGAGAAATAAAAGAGAAAATGCAAGCAACTGTTCTGTCTGGGATCAGGATGCGATTCCATGCATCACCAGCTCATTGGAATTTTTTTTTATATATAGAACATTCACATCCGTTTTTAATTAATGAATGTAATATATGTACTTTTCTTCCAACAAAAGGGTTTTAGATCAATCTTAAATTAGTGAAAGTTACATGGTTACACTTTATTTTAAGGTGTCATTGTTACAGTGTAATTATACATGCTGGGTTAAAAACAACCCAAGCTGGGTTGAAAATAGACAAAACCCAGAAATTGGTTTGTTTTAACAGAGCGATTGGGTTCTTTTAACTCAGTGATTGGGTTATTTTAACCGAGCGATTGGGTTCTTTTAACTCAGTGATTGGGTTATTTTAACCGAGCGATTGGATAGTTTTAACCCAGTGATTGGGTTGTTTTAAATCAGCAATTGGGTTGTTTTAAGCAAACATTTAACCCAACAGCTGGGTTAAACCCAATAACCCAAGTTGGGTTGAAAATGGACAAACCCAGCAATCGGTTTGTTTAAACCCAGCGATTGGGTTGTTTTAACCCAAGCGATTGGGTTGTTTTAACCCGGCGATTGGTTTGTTTTAATCCAGGATTGGTTTGTTTTAATCCAGGATTGGTTTGTTTTAATCCAGGATTGGTTTGTTTTAATCCAGGATTGGTTTGTTTTAATCCAGGATTGGTTTGTTTTAATCCAGGATTGGTTTGTTTTAACCCAGCGATTGGTTTGTTTAAACCCAGCGATTGTTTTGTTTTAACCCAGCGATTGGTTTGTTTAAACCCAGCGATTGGTTTGTTTTAACCCAGCGATTGGTTTGTTTAAACCCAGCGATTGGTTTGTTTTAATCCAGAATTGGTTTGTTTTAATCCAGGATTGGTTTGTTTTAACCCAGCGATTGGTTTGTTTAAACCCAGCGATTGGTTTGTTTTAACCCAGCGATTGGTTTGTTTTAACCCAGCGATTGGTTTGTTTAAACCCAGCGATTGGTTTGTTTTAATCCAGGATTGGTTTGTTTTAACCCAGCGATTGGTTTGTTTTAACCCAGCGATTGGTTTGTTTTAACCCAGCGATTGGTTTGTTTTAATCCAGAATTGGTTTGTTTTAATCCAGGATTGGTTTGTTTAAACCCAGCGATTGGTTTGTTTAAACCCAGCGATTGGTTTGTTTAAACCCAGCGATTGGTTTGTTTAAACCCAGCGATTGGTTTGTTTTAACCCAGCGATTGGGTTGTTTTAACCCAGCGATTGGTTTGTTTTAATCCAGAATTGGTTTGTTTTAATCCAGGATTGGTTTGTTTTAATCCAGCGATTGGTTTGTTTAAACCCAGCGATTGGTTTGTTTTAACCCAAGCGATTGGTTTGTTTTAATCCAGGATTGGTTTGTTTTAATCCAGGATTGGTTTGTTTTAACCCAAGCGATTGGTTTGTTTTAACCCAGCGATTGGTTTGTTTTAACGCAGCGATTGGTTTGTTTTAAGCAAACATTTAACCCATCCACTGGGTTAAACCCAACATCCCAAGTTGGGTTGAAAATGGACAAACCCAGCAATTGGGTTGTTTTAACCCAACTTGGGTTGTTTTTAACCCAGCATTATTTAGAGTGTATATTTAAGTACTGAGTAATATTAATTAACTAAATGTACTTACTATAGGGTTAGGATTTGGTTTAACGTTAATTGCATGTAATTATGCATAATTAATAGTTACTACTATAGTAAGTACATGTAACATATAACAATGATACTGTAAAATAAAGTGTTACCATTAAAATATAGTAGAAGAATGACTCTTTTCTCCAAAAGTAAGAGTTTCGCCAGAATAGTTGTGTATGCTGTGCTTCCACTCTCGACCAGCAGAGGTCAGTGGTTTCGATTAGAACTACAAACACAAAAAAGTGTTAAAAACTACAAACATGGCGGATGTACGAGTCTGACGGGTTAGAGAGGAACCTGACGAAAACATGTTTTCACATTTATATTTAATCTGAAACAGCATTGTACACTTTTGTAAAGATAAGTTATTAACTTAAACACTCGAGGAGAGTCTCCTCATGAAATACCCATGAATGGCTGATCAACTACAACATTTCTCTCTGAAAAGGTAGGAAATTAAATTAAATTGAATGTGGAGGATTTTAACTGTGAGATGATTGACAGGCAGTTTAACTGACAGGATGCCTAGAGCAGCTGCAGTGACGCAACGATTTGCTCTTTTATTTAAAAGGCGCCATTTTACGCGTTGCTGGCTTGCGCCGTCTTTGTTTATATAAAGTCTACTAATTTTCCGTCGCTGAGGTAAATCTTACTTTGTAGTTCATATGGAATGATATTTTATCTCGTAAGTTCAGTGTTCTGAATATTTTAAATAACTGATCGATGATTAACTGTAAATACACATGTAAACGTGTAGTTGACATGAAATGCATAACATTCACACACCCTCAACTACAAACTTAAATCTGTACTTGTTACTGCAATTCTTTCTATCTATCTATCTATCTATCTATCTATCTATCTATCTATCTATCTATCTATCTATCTATCTATCTATCTATCTATCTATCTATCTATCTATCTATCTATCTAACATTCTATCTATCTATCTATCTATCTATCTATCTATCTATCTATCTATCTATCTATCTATCTATCTATCTATCTATCTATCTATCTATCTATCTATCTATCTATCAATCAACTATCTAACATTCTATCTATATAACATTTTATCTATCTATTGTTCTATCTATCGTTCTATATAACATTCTATCTATCTATCTATCTATCTATCTATCTATCTATCTATCTATCTATCTATCTATCTATCTATCTATCTATCTATCTATCGTTCTATCTATCATTCTATCTATCTATCTATCGTTCTATATAACATTCTATATAACATTCTATCTATTCTATTGTTCTATCATTCTATATAACATTCCATCCATCCATCCATCCATCCGTCCATCCATCCATCTATCTGTCTTCCTGAAGCAGTGTTTTAGAGTAGTTCAGATGTCTGTCCAGCAGAGGGCAGATGTTGTTGAACGGACACACACCTGCAGTGAAAACTCCTCTGGGACTTCCAGTCAATCCTTCAGTTTGTGCATTGAGGATCTGATGTCAAGCCCAGAAGTACCAGCTGTAGCCCTAACCATAACCATAACCATAACCATAACCCTAACCATAACCATAACCATAACCATAACCATAACCATAACCCTAACCATAACCATAACCCTAACCTGTAGAGACTCAAATGATCAGAGTCTAGCACATGTCGAGTTATTCTGCAGGGCTGACTCATTAACTACATTTACATTTACATTTATGCATTTGGCAGACGCTTTTATCCAAAGCGACTTACATTGCATTCAAGGTACACATTTTTGCATTTTGTCAGTTCTGTCAGTTCTTGCTTTCCCTGGGAATCGAACCCATGACCTTGGCCGGCGTTGCTAGCGCCATGCTCTATTGTTTGAGCTACAGGAAAGCGTTTCATTAACTTTCATTAATTAAGTTTCGTTAACTAAGTTTCATACCAAGGAAAGGAGATTAATTCCAGCCCCTCTACTTTTTTTTCCTACGTTTGGATCTGCATCATCCCCGCGATGCGCTGCATGTTTCAGCGGTGAGCCGTGAGGATTCGGGACGATACTCAATCGATACTTTCAATCGTTCCGCTCGGCCGAGACGTTCCTCAGTGTCAACCGTGAGTGAGGACACATACGGCAAGCCGTTTCGGCTTTTACTCATTCCTTTTAACATGGACTATTTTAACGATATCTTTACTATCTTTCTGGACCTTGAAAGTGTTAATTAAACTGTCTATTGAGGGGTCAGAGAGCTCTCAGATTTCATCAAAAATATCTTACTTTGTGTTCAGAAGATGAATGAAGGTCTTACGGCAGAGTCCTGCACGGGTGCTGACCCACGAATATTGCTGAAACGGTTGAAAAACATCCTAACTGTGTCGGGTCGGAAAGTGAGAAACACGGGTTTAAACACGGGTTTTAAACAGTCACGTGCAAAACGAATATATATATAAAAATATATGCATGTATATTGTAGATGTGTTCCTAAAAAATATATGCATATCTTTAGGAACACATCTACAAAAATATGCCTTGCCTGTATTTCAAGTTGATAAAATAATTTCAAATCCATATCAGTTTATTTGTGGCCGTGCGAATCACAACCGCGCGCCTGCACTGCAGTCGTCGAGATGGATCCTGAGGAGTTGAAGAAAAGATTATATATTGGATAGCCGCAAATGTGGAACTTCATCGCTGAGGAAGCACGCAGATAAATGTGGTAACAAACCAAGCACACGCAGTTCTATCGAACAGTATTTTTCAAAAGGGGACAGAACTGAATGAGCCTTGTAGAGATGATAAGGACACAAAACCATGTTTGACAGCTTCGGCTGAAGTTATCCTTGTGTTAATGGTCGTGTAATAACTTCTGTATGCTGGCAATAAACATTTTTGTAAGTGTGTCTATAATGTGATATGCTAAACTGATTTTATCGTGGGTGCGGGTCGGGTGTCCGTTATATTTTAAGCGGGTCGGGTCGGGTGCGGATTTAAGCACTGCGGGTGCGGATTTACAAAATCGGAGCCGTGCAGGACTTGGAACGGGTTTGGAACGACATGAGAGTGAGAGTGGACATGGCCTAACTGTGCGTTCTGTGTGGTGTTAATAAAGGCCTTCTGAAGCGAATCGATGCGTTTGTATAAGAAAAATATCCATATTTAAAAATGTATTTAATTTTTTTCTATGGCTCTGCATCAGCTATCCCCGCGCCATCACTTCCGGCGAATAAGGTCAAAATACCGGCGCGATCATAGATATATACATAGATTCCTCATTAGTGCCTGCGCAGATCGGTCGCATGAGGCATCTATGTATATATATCTTTGATCACGGCAGTATTTTGACCTTATTCGCCGGAAGTTATGGAGCTGGGAATACTAGATGACATTCGTCTGACAAGAGGTAAAAAAATAACACAAATGCTGTTGGGTTTCTCACAGAAACCGATAGTTTCATGTCTTAAGACATCAATGTGTCGCCACGAGCCGCATGGTTTAATAATGATTTGTATGTCTGTGTTTTTACTCTCATTGCTCTCATTCTCTAAAATATCCCCATTGACATCATTATACGACTATCACTGCAACGGTTAGAGTTAAAAATCTTCATTTGTGTTCTGCTGAAGAAACAAACACACCTACATCTTGGATGCCCTGGGGGTCAGCAGATAAACTTTCTATTGTTTCTATTAAATGTTTCTATTGATCAGGGGGTTTTTTTTACTTTAACATTTAAATGATTTCATGAGGTTAACTTATACGGTTATACCCTACCTGTGGTCAGTCTGCACGAATGCAGAACAACATGATTGTTTGCTTTGCAGCCCCTTTAAATAAAGTTAATAAAGTCTTTGGGATGGGTGTATCGATATGAAGTATCGATACTGATGTGAGTATCGAAAAGTATCGATACTCAAATAAAAATATTGATACTAAGGTGTTTTTTTATTCTTTTGAAGATTATTTATTGCATATAATACGACTAACCTATGTGACCAAATAGTTGTGTAGTATAGGACTATTTTCCTGCTCATCTGAACCATGATCTGAAATTGATGATTTGTAGATTTCCATGGTTACCACTACAAGTAAACAGACTTTAACCATGTGCAAACAAAAATATGATCTAATAAATTGCAATTAAGGCATATTGAATGTTAAAATACCTTTCAAATATAATGTGAAGTGGGTATCTTTACCCATTTTACTCTTAGTAATTTTAATAATTTAATAAATGTAATAATATAAAAGTTCAGTTTAGAAGTATCGTATCGGTATCAATATCGGTGATACTGGCCTTGAAAGTATCGGTATCATATCGAAAACAAAATACAGTGAGTAAAATAAGTATTTGAACACCCTGCTATTTTGCCAGTTAGAAATCATGGAGGGGTCTGAAATTGTCATCGTAGGTGCATGTCCACTGTGAGAGAAAATCCAGAAATCACAATGTATGTTTTTTTAACTATTTATTTGTATGATACAGCTGCAAATAAGTATTTGAACACCTGAGAAAATCAATGTTAATATTTGGTACAGTAGCCTTTGTTTGCGATTACAGAGGTCAAACGTTTCCTGTAGTTTTTCACCAGGTTTGCACTGCAGGAGGGATTTTGGCCCACTCCTCCACACAGATCTTCTCTAGATCAGTTAGGTTTCTGGCCTGTCGCTGAGCAGGGGCGGAGCCAGATGTTGTAAACATTTGGGGCTTAGCCCAAACCTAGGGGGGTCCGGGGGCATACTCCCCCGGGGAGATTTTTTTCCCATTTACATCAGCTAAATGCACTATTTTTCAGGCTGTTTGAGATAATAGAATCAAACCCCCACGTGACAAATCATCTGACAAATCATCCGCCCATCTCTACTAGCAACTAATTTCTCTTAAGGCGAGACACTACAGGTGAATAGGGAATTTTTTTAATTATAAGATATCACTGTGAAACTTCTCCAGTTTATTACTGGCATAAACATAAGGAAAAAATGTATTACAAGTTTTGTGTAAATTAATGTTTTAATATGCAAATGAGGCCTTATATACTTAAATATACGCTCATTTGCATACTTTTACAAAAACAAAATCTGGAAATTGGAAAGGACCATGTTTAAAATTCTTGGTTCAATTTGTTGACATATTAGATGAGAGCGCTTTTACAGAGGGGATTCTGGATATCTTATTTTGTGCTTTAGTAAATTAGAGAATACTGACAATGTCCTTAAAAAAAAATGTTGCCATGTTTTTTGAAGTTAAAGGACCTATAACTCAGGATAGGAATGATACATCAACAAATCCCTCTGTAAACGCCTTCAGAATATAGTTCAGTATAAGACTGCAAAAGTTGGTGCTTGTAGGTGCTACTGAAGTGGATATATCTGACTCTGAGTGTGAGAAAAAACTCATTTTGAGAAAACGGCCTTTAAAGTTTTATACTGTATAACTGCATACATTTCAATAAAACCCCCAACCTACAAACAAAATATATATTCAGTTAATTAATATCAGTAGTGTATAATATTTAAAACACGTGGAAATTGATAAATGAATAAATTAATAATAGCAATAGCTATTAGAGAACTACCTTAAGAGAACTACCTTAACAAACACACATAACACCAGTCACACACACTGCAGACGAACTGTCCCTGTTTGTTGCATATCGTTAGCCTCATAGCATAATTGCCCAGATCATATTTCAATGTGTTTGGACTTAGGCAATTATGCTATGAGGCTAACGATATGTCCATCTATAACTATTTGAATCTAATTCTGACGGGGTTTCGTCGTCTAATCTGTTGTTGTTTACTTTTCTTTTTATTAGCTCTTGCTACTTGATCTTTTCTGTGAACGTTAATGAGCTGAATTAGGTGTTGTCTACAGTATATTCTCTGAGGTCGAGAATACACAAGCAAGCGGCAGCGCGTAGTGAGAAATTCACATCGACCAATCATATGTGGTTTTCGGCTGCAAACTTTCGTGGTTGGTTAGTTCTACAAAGGAAATGCCCATATTTTGATTAGGCAGCGCTGTGCGTGAGACTGAGAGCTTTATAATGAGACCAGGCATGACATGTTTCTGTGAATGGAGACCGCGCGAGAGCTCGCGTTAGGACATCCAGTCTGAAAGACTGAGAGGAAATGAAACAACGTTTAAGTTTTTATTTTATTTTTTTTTAACCAAAAGATTCGGGGCTTTTGACAAAACATTCGGGGCTTGAGCCCAATTAGCCACCCCCCCCCCCCCCCCCGCTCCGCCCATGTCGCTGAGAAACACAGAGTTTGAGCTCCTCCAAAGATTCTCTATTGGGTTTAGCTCTGGAGACTGGCTAGGCCACGCCAGAACCTTGATATGCTTCTTACAGAGCCTGGTTATCCTGGCTGTGTGCTTCGGGTCATTGTCATGTTGGAAGACCCAGCCTCGACCCATCTTCAATGCTCTAACTGAGGGAAGGAGGTTGTTCCCCAAAATCTCGCAATACATGGTGCAGTCCCCAGTCGTCCTGTCCCATGAGCAGAAAAACACCCCCACAGCATGATGCTGCCACCCCCATGCTTCACAATAGGGATGGTGTTCTTGGGATGGTACTCATCATTCTTCTTCCTCCAAACACGTTTAGTGGAATTATGACCAAAAAGTTCTATTTTGGTCTCATCTGACCACATGACTTTCTCCCATGACTCCTCTGGATCATCCAAATGTTCATTGGCAAACTTAAGACGGGCCTGGACATGTGCTGGTTTAAGCAGGGGAACCTTCCGTGCCATGCATGATTTCAAACTAGGGATGAAACGGTATGGAAATTTAACATCACGATTATAGTGACCCAAATGATCACGGTTATCAATATTATCACGGTTTTGTTCAAATGAGATGAAAGTGTTCAAAAAGAACAGATGCACACACTTAAAACATTTCAACAAGTTTTATATTTGAAAATCAACAAACAACAAATAACTAAAGCAGCTCTATGCACTTTTTTAAGCTAGATTCTATTCAGTGGGATTTCCTTCCTTATAATGGCCGTCGTCAATAGCAACGCATAAATAATAATAATTTGTCGTAAATATAATCTCTAATATTATCTCTGTAAATATATTCTCAAGCAATATTCTCATCAGTGTTCAGCAATGATGCATTTAAATCTAACATATTTTGTGTAAGAGCCCAAACAGTATCCTAGTGAAATAATGCATATCCATATTTCCATATGATTTAACAGTTTATTTTATTAAATATCAAAATGTGTGCATCCTACCTGACACCTAAATGAACACTTTATAGTCAGTTTTATGACTGTGATTCTCTTCAAATGCGAGTGAAATTTGAATCGTGTATAACGTTACCAATGTTGTATGTAACTTTAGAGACGGTCCCTAAATACGCCTGCGTTATGCCAGTCATATCAGATGCGCTGTGGTTCTGCTGTGTTTTTAAAAAAAAAATTGCTGCTGAAATAGAACAAAAACAGTCAACCACTGTATGATGAGTGAATCTCCTGCGTACATCGCACGTTTATCACTGCTTTTAGTGTAGATTTCAGCGTGAGAGCGGCGCGCGCTCTGAATAAAACTCCGCTAATCTGAACGCCTCTGATTATGAGATATTGCATTCATAAACTCAATAGAAACACGTGTAAGTGGTTATAATGCGCAACGCGATTATAACAGATGGCTTTTGAGAAGACCATAATAAGTTCAACAGCCAGAGTGGCAATAGTGTGCAGCCGAAATAACGTCACACCCGCAAATGGCGGTTGTTAATGTCAAGCCCTGATTATTATCCCTTAAATGTCACCCTAGTCTAGTCTGAATTTGTTTGTTCGCTTCACGTTATAATTTCCTGTTAATTGTTTTGGTATTTGGGTCAAAGTCCACTTGCCTTGCGTTCGTAGTTTTGAAGTGTTTCAGCGACTTTCTTCTGGCATGTTCTGCAGACAGGGTGACCATCTTCGATTAAGTTTCCCTCAGGACTTTTGTTAAAGCCAAAATATGACAACGCCTCAGATTTGGTCCTTTTAGAAGTCTGAAAAATCTCCCGGCGCTGTCACTGCCTTCTGCCATTTCTTCTCATTCAAAAAACAGCGGTGCTGCACCAGACTGACGCTGATTGGACCGCGAGTTTGCACAATCGTGATAATCACACGCGGTTTTAATGATAATTAAATTTTATACGATATTACTAACCGTTTACTAACATTTTATCGTGAAACCGGTAATCGTTTCATCCCTATTTCAAACCATGACGTCTTAGTGTATTACCAACAGTAACCTTGGAGACGATGGTCCCAGCTCTTTTCAGGTCATTGACCAGCTCCTCCCGTGTAGTTCTGGGCTGATTTCTCACCTTTCTTAGGATCATTGAGACCCCACGAGTTGAGATCTTGCATGGAGCCCCAGGCCGAGGGAGATTGACAGTCATGTTTAGCTTCTTCCATTTTCTAATGATTGCTCCAACAGTGGACCTTTTTTCACCAAGCTGCTTGGCAATTTCCCCGTAGCCCTTTCCAGCCTTGTGGAGGTGTACAATTTTGTCTCTAGTGTCTTCGGACAGCTCTTTGGTCTTGGCCATGTTAGTAGTTGGATTCTTACTGATTGTATGGGGTGGACAGGTGTCTTTATGCAGCTAACGACCTCAAACAGGTGCATCTAATTTAGGATAATAAATGGAGGGGAGGTGGACATTTTAAAGGCGGACTAACAGATATTTGAGGGTCAGAATTCTAGCTGATAGACAGGTGTTCAAATACTTATTTGCAGCTGTATCATACAAATAAATAGTTGAAAAAATCACACATTGTGATTTCTGGATTTTTTTTTATAGATTATGTCTCTCACAGTGGACATGCACCTACGGTGACAATTTCAGACCCCTCCATGATTTCTAAGTGGGAAAACTTGCAAAATAGCAGGGCTTTCAAATACTTATTTTCCTCACTTTAAGTGGTATCGCCCATCCCTAGTGTGAACGCACAGTAAGAGGGATGTGTATCATTTGAGGGAGGCACTCTCTGTGGGATAGTCATTCCCAGAAGTGTCTCCTGTTCAGTATAAGACCTTACTGATTCATTTCTCCTTGGTTTTCTTTTGCATCTCTTATGTCATGTAGCTAAATTTTCATGTCGTAACATGTTCGAGCCCATGTTCAGGATCCAGTGCTCACTTCTGACACCATATTTGTGTACTATGCAGTAAACAAGCAGGAGCTGAATCAATGCGCGTCAGCAACTGTGCGCAAACCGGGATCAACGTCACAACAGGATAGAGACCATTTATGACATTGGTTGCATTCTTTGCAGTTATCAGTTCAGGTTTGTTTTGATTGTCAGCTCTGTTTAACAAACTTATTTTTACAGCTATATCTCGATTAGCTTATGATTTCAAAGTCATATAAGTCATTCATATTGGAGACAGTATGTAAAACAGTTTGGCGGCCCTCATACAGAAACACGCTATACGTTTAAAGGTGGGTTATAAACTTTTATTTCATCAAACAGTCATAAAAACTATTTGGCCTCCATCATTAATCATTTACAAATGCGCTGCACGTTATTTCAACTATAAAATGCTCAGCTGTTTGTATACCAGAAAAAAACATAATTACATAATTACAGATCATATAAACAAACATGGCTCATATGTTTCCATATCCAGTCAGATATGAGAATTATGAGGTTTACTGCATAAGACACAAACGATCAAACTTGCAAATATTGATACAAACTATTTCTGTACCTTGGAAATTAATAGATACGCACTTAACACTTAATGTATTTCATAAACAATCAGAACTTTTTTTTTGGGGGGGGGGGGGGGGGGGTATGAATCATACAGAGTTATATAGGCCTATATATCATTAAAACCAGATCATTTAAATGCTTTGTTTTGAAGGGTAATTTAAAATAATGAAAGTGCTCAGTGCATTGATAGTCATACAGTTTTCCGTCCGAAAGCATTAAATGAAAAAGAAATAACGCGTGTTTATACGTTAGATTATTTTCTCAAAGGTTCTCGAAGGCATTTGAAGCAGAATACGGCTTCTGTTCATTAAAATACGTCGTTTACATACAGTACGAAAATGGTGGTCAGTGTGTAGATTACGAGGCCGATCCCGAGAGCGACATTGTTCAGGACCAACGCCGTTCTGGAGGACCTGATCGCTGAATCTTGCCGTCCAGCCATGTTATTATCTCGAGTCTGCGAAAACAAGCAAACAAAAGAACATTTTAAAAAAAAACTGTCAATGCACGTTTTCATTTTATACTTAGAATATGCATTTTTCATTGTGTAATGTCATGTTATAGATCATTGTTTTTGGTGCCTCCAAATGTAATCTGTACTGAAATTTAAAAAAGTGACGCACTGTTTTTGTTTTTTTTCAGGTTCTAGAATCTGATTGGATGAGAGCCTTTTCTTAGATTTTAACAGAAGTATGTGTGTTATAACTATAGACTGTAAAAAAAATATGGACGTAGTGTCCGTGACGTCACCCATAGGATTCTGAAGAGCAGTTTTGAAGCGTAAAGTCGGGTCGAGGTGGTCGTCGCCATCTTGTCAGCGTCATCGCGCGTCAGATAACAGAAAATGCGCAGAGGCGGGACGTGGGCGGAGCTGAGGTGACATGATGACTAACAGACAGCAGACAAACGGCGATCCACCTGTCACTCAAAGTGGCCACGCCCTTAATTATGCCGAATTTTAAAGCTTTATATAATGTAAACGAATGAGTTATAAAATAATTCACCCCCCTCACAGTTTTTCATAAAGGACAAAATTAGCCGAATAGACCAAAACCACAGTTTGTCTCAGACTGTAAACATGTGTTCTTCTGCTGTAAAGTTGGGCATTTTAACATGAGCTCAATGAGATTCTGCTCCTTCTGGAGTCTCTAGTGGCCAGTCCATGAACTGCAGTTTAAGTCTGTTCTGTATTGGCTTCAAGAGAAACTGCGGGAGGTGCCGCTTGGTTTCCATGTACACTCGTCAGAAATATATAAATATGGATATTTTTCTTACACAAACGCTGTGGCCGGTTCTCCACTGTTCCTTCCTTGGAGCACTTTTGATAGAGACTGACCACTGCAGACCGGGAACAGCCCACAAGAGCTGCGTCTAGCCGTCACAATCTGGCCTTTGTCAAACTCGCTCAAATCCTTACGCTTGCCCATTTTTCCTGCTTCTAACACATCAACTCTGAGGAAAAAATGTTCACTTGCTGCCTAATATAGCCCACCCACTAACAGGTGATGGAGAGATCAGCACTGTTATTTACTTCACCTGTCATAATGTTATGCCTGATTGGTGTATATATATACACTAACCTAAAGGATTATTAGGAACACCTGTTCAATTTCTCATTAATGCAATGATCTAATCAACCAATCACATGGCTGGTGCTTCAATGCATTTAGGGGTGTGGTCCTGGTCAAGACAATCTCCTGAACTCCAAACTGAATGTCGGAATGGGAAAGAAAGGTGATTTAAGCAATTTTGAGTGTGGCATGGTTGTTGGTGCCAGACGGGCCGGTCTGAGTATTTCACAATCTGCTCAGTTACTGGGATTTTCACGTACAACCATTTCTAGGGTTTACAAAGAATGGTGTGAAAAGGGAAAAGCATCCAGTATGCGGCAGTCCTGTGGGAGAAAATGCCTTGTTGATGCTAGAGGTCAGAGGAGAATGGGCCGACTGATTCAAGCTGATAGAAGAGCAACTTTGACTGAAATAACCACTCGTTACAACCGAGGTCTGCAGCAAAGCATTTGTGAAGCCACAACACACACAACCTTGAGGCGGATGGGCTACAACAGCAGAAGACCCCACCGGGTACCACTCATCTCCACTACAAATAGGAAAAAGAGGCTACAATTTGCACGAGCTCACCACAAATGTTGCCTGATCTGATGAGTCTCGATTTCTTTTGAGACATTCAGATGGTAGAGTCAGAATTTGGCGTAAACAGAATGAGAACATGGATCCATCATGCCTTGTTACCACTGTGCAGGCTGGTGGTGGTGGTGTAATGGTGTGGGGGATGTTTTCTTGGCCAACTTTAGGCCCCTTAGTGCCAATTGGGCATCGTTTAAATGCCACGGCCTACCTGAGCATTGTTTCTGACCATGTCCATCCCTTTATGAGCACCATGTCCCCATCCTCTGATGGCTACTTCCAGCAGGATAATGCACCGTCACAAAGCTCCAATCATTTCAAATTGGTTTCTTGAACATGATAATGAGTTCACTGAACTAAAATGGCCCCCACAGTCACCAGATCTCAACCCAATAGAGCATCTTTGGGATGTGGTGGAACGGGAGCTTCGTGCCCTGGATGTGCATCCCACAAATCTCCATCAACTGCAGATGCTCTCCTATCAATATGGGCCAACATTTCTAAAGAATGCTTTCAGCAGCTTGTTGAATCAATGCCACGTAGAATTAAGGCAGTTCTGAAGGCGAAAGGGGGTCAAACACAGTATTAGTGTGTGTTCCTAATAATCCTTTAGGTGAGTGTATATATACAGGGCTTGACATTAACTTTTTTGCTCTCCAGCCACTATGTGTTTTCCAAAGCATTTTCCACAGCCAAAATTTTGTTGTTGGGAAATTTGTTGTTGTATATATGTAAATGACCACCGTACACACCCAAATCAAGTCTACATGAAATGTATAACAGGACAGGTCATCAAATAGGCATATTTAGCTATAAATGTGTGTGTAAAGCTCCTTAATCTAGACCAACACTAAGGGTATGAGCCCATACAGTAGCCTAGTGAAATACATATCCATATTTTCATGTGATTTGACAGTTTATTTTATTAAATAACAAAAATCTAAAAGGTGTGCATCATACCTGGCACCTAAATGAACACTTTACAGTTGCTTTTATGGCTGTAAGTCCTTCTCTTCAAATGCAAATGACATTAGAAACGTGTGTATACCAATGTCGTATAACTTTAGAGACGGTTCCTAAATTCGCAAATATCAAACGTCCAACGTCAAGCCAACGTCAAGCCAACCCACCAAAGTGGCATAGTGTGAGTGACTGTGTTATGCTGTGTTCACACCAAACGCGAATTGAGCGTCAAAATCGCATCTACCGCGTGTAGTTTGAAGCGCGAACATTTTGAATGCATTTGCGCGTCCAAATTGGACGCACGTAGAAATCGTGCGCTGGAAGCGAAATTGACGCGCGTTCAAGGCACTCCAGGAGAAATATGCAATAAAACACTGCAATAAAACACACTCTGCCTCTTTTCATTTTCATTAAAAATATATATTAAGCATTAATAGCCACACAAATGTGGTCCAGGCAACTCCTACATTATCTTCACTGCATGTATATTTAAATATCCTTAAAATATAAAGTTATGAAACTTCTCTTTGCCCTCAGTCAAAACGATTTGGCAGACAACAAATTGTAGATTCATGACACCAAAGATCGGCCGTTAGATCCACACAAGACGAGCCACTACAGGACATCAGAGCCAGAGGCAGACGGCAGAAGGACTGGCGAGGAAAGGCTGCTCTCGCTGGGGTTAATGAGCGCTGAGCGCCCGCTGATCCACTGGAGCTCACAACTCCAAAAACACAAGATTATTTTTTTTTAAATAGGCGCTCTCTTTATAAATAAACACAGATTTGAGCTTTAGGGCGTTTTCACACCTACCTTGTTTGGTCCGGATTTTCTGACTTTTCAGTTTGGTCCGAATCAAAATTGCAGGTGTGAAACCTCCCCCGTACCGCGGTCCGGACCAAACAGACGAAATTTGGTCCGACGAAAAGAGGTCGTCTCGGTCCGGATCAAACTGAACAAAGGTTCGGTTCGTTTCTAGTGTGAAAGCATTTTCTGTATGGTTCGGACTTTCAGACCATTTACAGGAAGTTCCTGTTTATGTTTAAATATTATAACGTTATTTTTAAATTCAATCTAGGCTACATTGATTATGAAAAGTGAAAATATGCGCAATATGTCAGTAGACAGAAAGTCAGAAATAATTTTGAACGAAATTTTGTATGATTTTGCTTAGAAAGCATTTCTTTAATGGCAATTTCGTTTTGTATAAATTGTATCTTAATTTTAATCAACGTTTAATCAGTTAATTGCCTGGATTTAATAAATAAGAAGCAAATAGTCTATAGCAGACAATAATCACGGGAGCGATCACATGCTTTGCACATGAACTGGAGCGGGTCTCAAATAAACCGAAACTCAGCAGCTACTTGCCTCACAAACATGAGAAATATGTGTATATAAAGCTTGAAATGTCCACTTTTAAACGTAACGAATAAAAAAATAGTCAAGCAATGCGCACTGTTCAATAGTGGCAACGAAATGCGTCCGTTCTTTCAACTTGTCAAAGACGCTGACGTCAGACGCACGTCCGTTTACAAACCAATCAATGTCCAGATGCCGCCCACATAGATGATGACGAGTGGACGCAAGTGCGTCATGTAAAGTTCTTTAGTCCGCTCACATAATTGCAATGTGAAACCAAACCAAACCTAACCGAATGTATAAAAAGTATCAAAACATGAACTTCGGTTCGGACCTTGGTGCGGACTTTCAGGTGTGAAAACGCCCTTAAACAACTACATTCTCACCTGAAAAAGTCTTAAAACTACATTTTGTGACACAAACGTAGTATTTTTACATTATGCAGGGTTTCTCATTTTGTCACTTTACCACGTGACAGCAGCGAGCAGGCTCCTGATTGGTTAACGCGGCGCGAATTGACGCCAAAGTTCACATTTTTCAACTCGGGCGTCAGACGCGAATTCGCTTCAAACGTGTGAATGCACAAAAGCACAATTCGCGTGTAATGCGCGTATCGCGCAAGACGCTCAATTCGCGTCCAATTCGCGTCATTCATTCGAACAGGACGCGCGAATGAGGCGGATTCACGTCCTTCGCGCAGCGCGTAACGCGAATCCACTCGCAAATGGTTAACAAATGAACAAAAATGCACTTACAGACACAGAGGTGACGATGGCAGCGATGCCCAGAGGAAAACAGCAGAACAGCAAGGTAAAGATGGAGTAACACAGGTAATCCGGCATATGAACGGCTGCTGGTGTGGAGGTCATGAACACAGTGGGCTGAACGGTGACCCCGGTGTGACCCACATACGGGCTCTGTGGATATTGTGGATATGCAGGCATGCCTGGGTATGGCTGTTGGTGGACATACAGGCCCTGAGGGCCACCTGGAGCTCCGTACGGCTGGCTGGGATATCCAGGAGTGTTGGGATAAGACCCTGGGCCGTAGTATCCTGCATTAGGTTGTTCCAGATATGGTGGTGGCAAAGGCTGACCCATGGGCTTCTGTGATGGATCCTGCTCACCTGTGAACACAGTGGGCTGAGCGATGAAACCAGTGTGAGCTGGTCCTTGAGGATATGCAGACATGTCTATCACAGGCTGACCCATGGGCTTCTGTGATGGATCCTGCTCACCTGGAGCGAATGAGTTGTTTATTCTCCCAGTTGTTGGTCCTTGGTTGTACATTTCTTGATCTCTTTGGTTTCGTGCTCCTCGCTGGTCAATCTGCAGTCACTCTTGTGCTTTCATGAACCTTGTCCTCTGATGGTGATGTGGCGATTTATTGGGCTATAATGGGCGGTGGTTTACAGCTTGTAAGGGAGGTTCAGCGGAAACTCAGAGTCATCATGCAAAACCTTCTTTAATCGAGATTAGTTAGTGTAGCAAAACATGCACCTTTAATAAAAGGGAGGATGAAACATTTCCTATATATTTAGTTGTGGATGTCCAAAATCATGTTTATTTGGTACAAGTTCATCAAATTAGATATCAATATGGATGGTTTGTGTGTTATTTTACTATTATTAAGATCCTATTATTAATATTTTGACATTTTTATTCTACCATTTTCATTTGAAATAGAATCAAAGTTTTATTGTTGTTTTTTTATTAATCCTTTACAGGAAATGATATTGTCATGGCAGCTTCAACACACAAAAGAACACAGCAGCACTCTCAAGTCTTTTACAATCTACAGTACAAAAATAAATATTACCTTCAAATTTACATAAATACGATAAAAATGAGCACTAATATACACGTAAATATATGCAATTCCAATAATGAATCCTGTCATATTGTAACATAGATCCACTGGAGGCAAGTGTTTTGAACCCATGTGCAGCATTTATTAACAATAAACAAAACTTAAAACAAAGACTTGGCTTAACTTGGTCAAAACATAAAACAAAGTCATGGCATGGCTAAACAAAACTCACCACCAGCAGGTTACAACGTTAATAAGAGACAAAGACACATGGCAAACATGAGGGCTAAAATACACACACAGACTAATGACAAGACAAGTGACACCTGTGAACAGTGATGAGACAATGAACCAATGACAGGACAAGACACAAGACCACATGAGGGCATGGGAGTCACATGACACTGAAACATGACAAAACCAGGAAGTGCATGACAAGACTGTGAACATGACACTAAAACAAAGCAAGAACATGATAAACTAAAACATGAACAAGGAACAATGAACATGAACCAACACCAAAACACCATGTGACAGATCCCCCCCTCCATGGGCGGCCCCTGACGCCCAAACACCAACACTTCAATGGCCTAATAACAAAGAGTCCAAACAAAAAGTCTTGGGGGGCGGTCTTGGGGGAGGGATGGTGGGCCAGGCCCGTGCAGGGGCACCGGACCCAGACATGACCTGGACGGGCCTGGGAGCGTGGGCGGACCTGGACCCTGTGGCGTGGGCGGACCCTGTGGCGTGGGCGGACCAGGACCCTGTGGCGTGGGCGGACCCTGTGGCGTGGGCGGACCCTGTGGCGTGGGCGGACCAGGACCCTGTGGCGTGGGCGGACCCTGTGGCGTGGGCGGACCAGGACCCTGTGGCGTGGGCGGACCAGGACCCTTTGGCGTGGGCGGACCAGGACCCTGTGGCGTGGGCGGACCAGGACCCCGTGGCGTGGGTGGCCATGGCGGCAACGGCAGTTCAGGGGCCCACAGAGGCGTGGCCTTCATGGCCTCCATGTACCCCCTGCCCCCCCCCAAAATTTTCTTGGGCGGGACTGCGGGGCCGTGGGCTGGAGCCTGGACGGGGCCGTGGGCTGGAGCCTGGACGGGGCCGTGGGCTGGAGCCTGGACGGGGCCGTGGGCTGGAGCCTGGACGGGGCCGTGGGCTGGAGCCTGGACGGGGCCGTGGGCTGGAGCCTGGACGGGGCCGTGGGCTGGAGCCTGGACGGGGCCGTGGGCTGGAGCCTGGACGGGGCCGTG
Source organism: Gobio gobio (assembly GCF_949357685.1). NCBI lineage: Eukaryota > Metazoa > Chordata > Actinopteri > Cypriniformes > Gobionidae > Gobio > Gobio gobio. The sequence continues at coordinate 4,112,164 of NC_137112.1, read as the reverse complement.
GGCTGGAGCCTGGACGGGGCCGTGGGCTGGAGCCTGGACGGGGCCGTGGGCTGGAGCCTGGACGGGGCCGTGGGCTGGAGCCTGGACGGGGCCGTGGGCTGGAGCCTGGACGGGGCCGTGGGCTGGAGCCTGGACGGGGCCGTGGGCTGGAGCCTGGACGGGGCCGTGGGCTGGAGCCTGGACGTGGCCTTGGGCTGGAGCCTGGACGTGGCCTTGGGCTGGAGCCTGGACGTGGCCTTGGGCTGGAGCCTGGACGTGGCCTTGGGCTGGAGCCTGGACGTGGCCTTGGGCTGGAGCCTGGACGTGGCCTTGGGCTGGAGCCTGGACGTGGCCTTGGGCTGGAGCCTGGACGTGGCCTTGGGCTGGAGCCTGGACGTGGCCTTGGGCTGGAGCCTGGACGTGGCCTTGGGCTGGAGCCTGGACGTGGCCTTGGGCTGGAGCCTGGACGTGGCCTTGGGCTGGAGCCTGGACGTGGCCTTGGGCTGGAGCCTGGACGTGGCCTTGGGCTGGAGCCTGGACGTGGCCTTGGGCTGGAGCCTGGACTTGGGCTGGAGCATGGACGTGGCCTTGGGCTGGAGCCTGGACTTGGGCCGGAGCCTGGACTTGGGCTGGAGCATGGACGTGGGCTGGAGCATGGACGTGGGCTGGAGCTGGAGCATGGACGTGGGCTGGAGCAGATGACTCTGGCTGGGTTGTGGTGGGTACTGTGGGGTTGTGGGGCCCATCCTCCACAGTCCCCACCGTAAAAGATGACCCACCCAACTGCAGTGCAAAGTCAATATACTGGGCCAGAGTCCACGGCAAAGTGCTCTCAGGCATTAAATAAGCTAGGTGCTCATTCAGTCCAAAATAAAAAATGTCCTTGAGTGCCTGATCATTAAATTCTACTTGGCAAGATAGTCCACAAAACTCCTCAACATAATTTTCCAGGGGACGACTCCTCTGGCGTAAACGCAGTAAAGCAACTGCTGGGTCCATCTTGTTGGTCTCTTATTCTGTAACATAGATCCACTGGAGGCAAGTGTTTTGAACCCATGTGCAGCATTTATTAACAATAAACAAAACTTAAAACAAAGACTTGGCTTAACTTGGTCAAAACATAAAACAAAGTCATGGCATGGCTAAACAAAACTCACCACCAGCAGGTTACAACGTTAATAAGAGACAAAGACACATGGCAAACATGAGGGCTAAAATACACACACAGACTAATGACAAGACAAGTGACACCTGTGAACAGTGATGAGACAATGAACCAATGACAGGACAAGACACAAGACCACATGAGGGCATGGGAGTCACATGACACTGAAACATGACAAAACCAGGAAGTGCATGACAAGACTGTGAACGGGGGTCGGCGGTTGGCAACACTGGACTGTGACTGGAGCACTGATGGCAGGAAATGACGGTAGCTCCGGTAGCGATCCGGAAATGGAGGATGAATCATGTAGCGGGAGTGTTGGAGGGAATGAATGGAGTAGAATAGCAAAGCGGAAAAGAAAGAAAACCAATAGCCAAGGATCACTTATGGATAGTGGAAAGGAGGATCACGTGAGTAGGATTGAAGTGGAAGAATTTAAAGTAATGATGAAATTCGGAGAACCCGGAGTGACATTAAACCCAATTAAATTGACCAAAGCTCTGAAAAGAGTGTTAGGAGAAATAAATAATGCAAAGACCCTGAGAGATGGAAATGTGATTATTATGTGCAAAGACGAAAAACAACAAAAGAAGGCACTGGGTATTAATTCAATGATTGGATATTCGGTGTCAAGCACAGTGATGACTAGGAAACCATGGTTAAGAGGTGTCATTTATGGAATTCCAACTGATGTACCTGTTGATAAAATTAAAAGCGCCATTGAAGGGAGCAAGGTCGTTGGAGCAAAAAGGCTCCAATATGGTAAAAACAAAGAAAGGAAGGATAGTCTGTCGGTGATGCTTCAGTTTGATGAAGAAAGAATGCCAGAGAGGATTAAAATAGGATATGTAAGTTATCAAGTAAGACCTTACATTCCTCCCCCACTAAGATGTTTCAAGTGTCAGAAGTATGGACATGTTAGTGCGGTTTGCAGAGGAAATTTACGATGTGCGAGATGTGGCGGCGAACACGAATATGGTAAATGTGACGTAGGAGTGAAGGCAAAATGCTGCAATTGCGGTGATGAGCATAGTGCTGGATTTGGGGGATGCAGTGCTCACAAACAAGCGGTGAAAATCCAGAATGTGAGAATTGCGGAGGGGCTGACTTATGCTGAAGCCGCAAAGAAAGCAAAACGACATGAGCAGAGACAGGGAGAGGTGGTTAGTAAGGAAGGCAATGAAATTTCTTTGGTTCAGGAAAAGACAAGTGAGGATAAATTGGTGATCGGAAAAATGGAATTCGTGTCATTTATGGCCGAAGTGATTAATTGTTCGGCTCAATCGGAAAGTAGAACAGAAAGAATTAAAATCATAATAAGGGCAGCAGAGAGATACTTGAATGTAGCTGGAGTAACTTTGGAAAAAATAAATGACATGCTAATGACCAAATCAAGTGTTCAAACTTCATGTGGAAGTACATAATATTTATGGTTTTTACGGTTTTGCAATGGAATGCTAGAAGTATTATTGCAAATGGACCAGAATTTAAGAGGTATATAGATCAACAAGATAAGAAACCTAATATAATTTGCATACAAGAAACGTGGTTAAAACCTCATCTAAATTTTGTACTGCAAGGATATAATATAGTAAGGAGAGATAGAGGGTCAGGAAATGGAGGTGGGGTGGCCACTTTTATTAAGAATGGTATAGATTACAGAGTCATTAATGAGATTGAAGCATATGAGCTGGTGGTGATTGAAGTATTTGCAGAGAATCAAACTATTCGAATAATAAATTATTATAATCCGTGTAGTAAACTAAGTAAGGAATTAGAGAAGGTTATTGGGTCAGGAAATACTAAAGTAATTTGGTGTGGAGATTTTAATGCACATAGCACTTTATGGGGAAGTAGTAGTGATGATTATAATGGGGGGGTAGTAGAAGAAATTTTAGACAGTAATGGGTTAGTATGTTTAAATGATGGCAGAAACACAAGAATAGATTTGGTTCGTGGAGTTGGGTCAGCAATTGATTTAACATTGGTTTCTGAAGAGATAGCAAATAAATGTATATGGGATGTGTGGGAAGAAAATATTATGGGTAGTGATCATTATATAATTTTATGTAAGGTAGGGATAAGTGTATTGGAGCATAATGTGTTTTTAGTACCAAGATGGAGATTTAAAAAAGCAAATTGGGAAGTGTATGAGTATTTAAGCGAAGTAGAAATAACATCATTAGATCTAAACCTGATAGAGGATATAGAGGAGTGTAATGAGAAACTATGTAAAGTTTTGTTTGAGGTAACAGATAAAGTTATTGGTAAAAAGGGATCATGTAAAAAAAGGAAAGCAGTTCCGTGGTGGACAGAAGAATGCAGTACCGCAGTTAAAAATAGGAATAAAGCATTTAGGAAAATTAAACAAACTAATTTATTTGAAGATTTTATATATTATAAGAGAGCATTAGCTGAGGTGAGAAGAATAGTAAGAACAGCTAAAAAGAAGTACTGGAGAGATTGGTGTAATTCAATAGGAGGAGATGTTGATATCAGTGAAATGTGGGGATCAATTAGAAAAATGGGAGGAATATATAGAAATAACGTTATACCAGTTTTAAAAAATGATGTAGGAAAATTGGCTGTAGCAGATAAAGAAAAGGCTGAAATGCTGGCTAAAGTATTTGTTAAAGTCCATAGTGATGATAATGTAACAGAGGATATTAAAAAGAATAGAAATAAGAATAAGAGTCAGCATCCAGACGTGTTGATGAAAAGGAACCCTACTGGAGACACCTTAGATGCAGATTTTAGTATTTATGAATTAAAGATGGCTTTAGGAGGAGTCAAACATACATCTCCTGGAAGAGATGATATTTGTTATGCAATGATACAACATTTATCAGACAGATCATTGAAAGTGGTTCTAAATTTATTCAATAAGATCTGGAATGCAGGAAAGCTTCCTTCTTCATGGAAACATGGAATAATAATACCTATAGGCAAACCTGGAAAGGACAAGTCCAATCCAATTAATTATAGGCCAATTGCATTAACTTCTAATTTATGTAAATTGATGGAAAAAATGATTGTACGTAGACTAAATTATATATTGGAAGTTAAAGGATTTATGTCACCATACCAAAGTGGATTCAGGGCAGGTCGGAATTCTATGGACGCTGTGTTAAGCCTAGAAGCAGATATCAGGAAAGCGCAGGCTAATAAAGAAGTAATGGTAGGGGTGTTATTCGACATAGAGAAAGCTTATGATATGCTTTGGAAAGAGGGACTTTTAATAAAAATTAAATGTATGGGAATTGGAGGGAAGATGTATAATTGGATTATGGATTTTCTTCTTGAAAGAACAATTCAAGTTAGGATAGGAGTAGAGTATTCAGAGACATACAAGATAGAGAACGGAACTCCTCAAGGAAGTGTATGCAGCCCAGTTTTATTTAATATTATGATAAATGATGTTTTTTGTAATTTAAAAGGTGATGTAGGAAGAGCATTATTTGCGGATGACGGGGCAATTTGGAAAAGAGGACGTAATATTGCACGTGTAATACAAAGTATTCAAAAAGCAGTAGATGAAGTGGAGGGGTGGGCAAATAATTGGAGTTTTAGATTATCTGTGGCCAAAACTCAGGTTATATGTTTTACTAAAAGGAAAAAAATACCAGAGGTTAAGTTAAAGTTATATAAGCAGGAATTGGAGCAAGTGCCAGTAGTCAAATATCTCGGTGTATGGATGGATTCCAGGATGACTTTTGCTATACATGCTAAAAATCTGATTAAGAAATGTAAAAAAGGAGTAAATATATTAAGATGTTTGACAGGGGTTGAGTGGGGAGCTTGTAGATTATCGTTGAAAAGAATATATAATACTTTAATTAGATCAAGTTTAGATTATGGAAGTATAATTTACGGTTTTGCAAACGAGACTACACTAAAAAAGATTGAAGCAATACAAAATCAAGCTCTAAGAATATGTTGTGGTGCAGTTAGAACATCCCCTATAGCAGCTCTACAGGTAGAAGTTGGGGTTGCTCCGGTAAAACTTCGAAGACTTAAAATAAGATTGAATTATTGGGTTAATATAAAAGGTCATAAAAAGAATCATCCAGTGAAGGGAGTACTAGAAGAATGCTGGGAACATGGGAATAAAAACATTAAAAGCTTGGGATGGAGTGTGCAAAGAGAAGTACAAGAAGCAGGTATTGAAGATTGTGATGTTAGCCCTACTGTGATATTATCCAGTATACCACCATGGATTTTTCCAATGCCAATAATTGACCTACAAATTCAAATGAAAATTAAGAATGAGAAAGACATCCAAAAGAATATTATAGCAAAGCAGTATTTAGATCAGACTTACTCATCATGGGTGCAAATATTTACTGATGGGTCTAAGGATCCTATCTCTGGAAGAACAGCAGCTGCTGTATTTATTCCTAAGTTTCAAATTAGTATCAAGAAAAGAATAACTGATCATATCTCAGTATTTGCAGCAGAATTAGTTGCTATGATGGTTGCACTTCAGTGGGTAGAGGACGTAAAACCGAGATTAGTAGCTATATGTTCTGATTCGGTTGCAGCAATCACAAGCCTTGTAAGTGGAAATAAAGTATCAAGGCAAGACATTATTTATGAAATACTTGCAAGTTTGTTAAGAATAAATGGTGTAAGCTTAATAGTGTTTGTGTGGGTTCCTGCTCATGTGGGATTGGAGGCCAATGAAGTGGTAGATAGACTAGCAAAGCAAGCAGTAAAACATAATGAGATAAATGTGCAAGTGACGTTAAGCAAAAATGACGTTAAAAGTAAAATAAAAGAATTCATAAACAATAAATGGCAAGAACTATGGAATAATGAGGTCAAGGGAAGACAGTTGTATAGTATTCAGAAGCAAGTAGGAAACGGAAGAAGTGTTTTTGGGAATAGGAAAGAGGATATGATTGTTTCTCGTATCAGAATAGGGCACACACGATTAAATCATTCCTTGTTTAAGATAGGAAAACATGATACGGGAAAATGTAATTATTGTGATCAGGCAGAAACAATAGAACATGTTTTAATAAAATGTTTAAAATATAGAAAAGAAAGGTTAGTACTTAAGAGGAAAGTAAGAAAATTGGGTGTGGTAGTATTTAGTATGGAAAGTCTATTGGGAATGAAAGTAGAACAAGTAAAAATATATAGTGCGATAATGAAGTATCTCAAAGCAATAGGAGTAGGTTGTAGAATTTGAAGTATAGGGGAAAAGTTTTTTTTTTTTTTTTTTTTTTTTTTTTTTTTTTTTTTTTTTTTTTTTTTGATTATTGTTTTCTTTATTAGTGTTTCACACTCCAGTCCAGTTGGTGGCGGTAATGCACCGGAAGTTGGTTTGCCAACCGCCATAAAACACCAAAAGAAGAAGAAGAAGAAGACTGTGAACATGACACTAAAACAAAGCAAGAACATGATAAACTAAAACATGAACAAGGAACAATGAACATGAACCAACACCAAAACACCATGTGACACATATTCATAGCACATTGAACAATCTGATAGCGGTCAATAGGGAGGACTTCCTGCTACGCTCAGACTTGCATTTTGGTGCAATCAGTCTATGACTGAAGGTGCTGTTGTTAAGCGTCCCAAGAGTGTGTAGTGGAGCGAGGAGGCCATTATCGATCTCAGCTTAGAGAGTATTCTTCACTCCGCCACCAACTGGACCGTATCAAATTCAGTCCCTGCAATGGAGCCAGCTTTCTTAATCAGTTTATCGACTCTGTTTCGATCTCCTGTACGGGCACCCTCTCCCCAACACACCACTGTCTGATAGACAGTATATAGTAGGGGATGGCAGATGTTGAAAGACCTCAGTCTCCTTGAAACATAAAGTCGGCTTTGACCCTTTTTGTACACCGTCTCCATGTGGCTTCTCCAGTCCAATTAGCAATTTTGTTGTTGTCATTTTTATTAGTTGTAGTTTATTAGTTATTATAGTAAATCTAATACACAATCTTAAGAGTTACATATATAGGTCAATAGACTAGAGGACAAAAAAGTCCATGTCGAAAAACTGTCATAAAGAAAAATTATATTGGGAGCACAGACTTAAGTTTGATCTTATTTTAAAGAAGACCCTTGGCGGATTAAAAAAAATAGATTCCAAAAAAGTTTAAAAAGTGAAAGCAAAAAAAAGTTATAAAGGTTTAAGTTTATGAATAATATTTTATTAAAAATACATATTTTATGAAACATGATGAACTCTAAAACTGCTAGAAAATCAAAGCCATACATCTAAAAAAAAAAACCTGTTTTCCAAATTTGAGGTTGATATCTCAAAAAATGAGCTCTCGGTAAGATTTTGTTTGGGCGCAGTGCCAACTTTTCCGCATTAGATGCCAGCAAACCTCCGCTAATACAGTTTTTCTCTCTCAAATATTACAAGCACACACATGCACACCCACACATATTTTATTAAATTACACACATACACACCACACTCTGACATTCATACTATTACAGCTGCATAATTTATCCAATTGGCTTTATAATATGCATAAGCAGAAAACAGGAATAAAGTGAGTATTTGCTTTATACGCCAAACCTGAAAAAAATGGCACCATCTGGTACATTTTTTTACAAATTTTAATTTTGAAGCCTTGCCAACAGAATGAAAGCCTATTAACAAAGATTGCATCATTTTATATTGAAATGGCAATGGGATTAAAAATTGTAGTTTTAATGGGTTTCAGTTTTTGTTCAAAAGGGGCTGAGAGGAAGTATTTTGTGTACCTAGTGCTCTTTTTTTTTTTTTAAAGGAAATGGGGGTGAAATAGTAAAATTCCAATAAAAATACACACCTGTGGCAAATTTACCACAAGCAAAGTTATCAAAAAAACAAAACTGAAAAAGCCAAAAATATCCATAAGGATGCACAAGGGTTAATTGATAGAAGTGCATGTGTAGTCCAATCGATAAAGATTGTGTCTATTCCCTGAATAATGAGGTCAAACAATAAATCTACTATAGGATCTAGAAAAAAATCTGATCGTGATTAAACCATAAAATCACAAAATTGGTGAACAATTTTTCCCCCTTAAACAATCACTCACACGGTGGTTATTGTAAATGAAATGATCACAGATAACAGTTTTGATGTACTCTGCCTTACTTAAACCTGGCTTAAACCAAAGTATTATTTCAGTCTTAAATAGGACACGTTATGCCCCTTTTATCCCAGAATGTGTCTGTGAAGTTTCAGCTTAAAATACCCCTCAGATCATTTATTATAGCTTGTCAAATTTGCCCCTATTTGGGTGTGAGCAAAAACGCAATTACAGCGCCACATACTGGCCTGGCATGTATATTACATCGTTTTGAGATGGATTGAGTGGTCTCGTGTGTACGCAGATATTTCTGGAGACGAGGGGAAAAAAGATTGGATAGGGAAAGCTCTGGCTTCGTGTGGCCTTAGATCGACTATAAAATTACACTGGTGTTTGGGGACAGGTATTAAGGTGGTTTACATCGTACCTATCAGACGCCACCATTTTAAAATGTAAAAATCTAAAATAACGTCAGTAAATAATGGAGTGCCACAAGGCTCTGTGTTAAGCCCTCTGTTATTCTGCCAATTGGTAATACTATAAGAAAACAGGCAATCAGTTTCCACTGTTATGCCGATGATGCTCAGTTATATATTTCATCACGACTAGATGAAATCTCTAAATTATCCAGGTTGACAGAGTGTGTTAAAGATATAAAACATTGGATGACCAGTCATTTTCTTCTTTTAAATTCAGATAAGACTTATTAGACCAAAAACCTGTACACAGAATCTCTTAGAATATAATCTGCATCCAGAAGGATGTACTGTTACTTCATCCTCTACAGTTAACGACCTGGGTGTTATATTAGACAGCAACTTGTCTTTTGAAAATCATATTTCATATGTTACAAAAACAGCCTTCTTCCACCTCACCTCATTGCTTAGATACAGAACATGCTTCTGTTTCTGAGTTCATACCTTCATGATCTCTAGACTAGATTACTGTGATTCATTACTAGGTGGTCCTGCATCTTCAATAAACAAGCTACAGTTGCTAGAGTTCTTACCAGATCAAGAAAATATGATCATATAATATATTAAGCATCTCTACACTGGTTACCTATTAAGATCTGTATCAATGACAAACTATTGCTACTGACCTATAAGGCCCAATAAAGCTCCAGTGTATTTAACTGATCTTCTATTGCCCTACAATCCATCACTCTCTTCAAGGTCACAAAGCTCTGGGCTTTTAGTACCTATGATATCTAAAGGAGGGAGCGCATTTTCACATTTGCCTCCTAAACTCTGGAAAAGCCTTCCGGATGATGTTCGGAGCTCAGAGACACTAGCCCAGTTCATTATTAAAGACGCATCTCTTTACCCAAGCATTATATGAATACCTTCTATATTAATAGATGAGCAGAACACTTAATGTATTTCATGAACAATCAGAACTTTTCTTTTGGGTTATGAATCTGTTATATCAGTCATTAAAAACAGAACACAGAGTCCTTTTTCTTCATTAAGAAATTATTTATTATGATGTGTAATTTAAAACAATGAAGGAAATAAACGTGCACTAAATGAAATGTTGTTTCATAACTGCGCAGTGCATTGATAAGCATACAGTTTTCAAGCATTTAATAAGAAATAAATTAAACCATAAACACACATCAGATTATTTCCTCAAAGGGTCTATAATACTATTCATTTGTCATTTCCGCTGCAAAATCTTGAGCAGCTGCATTTGAAGCAGAATACAGCATCTGTTTATTTGATTATGCCAAATGTATACAGTAAGAGGACGGTGGTCGCTGTGTAGATTGAGAGGCCGAAAAAGAGAGCGACATTGTTCAGGACCAACGCCGTTCTGGAGGACTTGATCGCTAAATCTTGCCGTCCAGCCATGTTAGCATCTCGAGTCTGCGGGGAGAAAAAAATCTGTCAGTGCATGTTTTCCTTTCATACTAAGAATCGTCTCAGGTTAAACTTGATATGAACTTGACATTGGGCGGCGACAGCCACTAGAGGTGCGACCGCAGGTATAAAAGGGCACCTGAAGAACACGTCATCCACTTCTTGTCTGAAGAAGACATGCACAGGAATACCTGAAGCCTGGCAAAGAGACGCAGTGTCTTGATCCCCTTCTCAGGGAACCATGGTTATGTTTTTATTACCTTAGAATGAGCCATTTCTATCCACACACACCGCGGGTCCCCTTACAGTAAAGTCGCCATTTTGTGCCGCCATGTTTCTACAGCAGCCCTAAACGGACAAACTTCTCTACTTCTCTTTCCGACGACGACCCCCCTAAACCTCACTCCCATCTGGGTCAACGGCACCTGATGGAACTGCTCGTACTCGACCCGCTCCGAGGGGGTTTCGAACTGTGGTCTCCGATGTGGGAGGCGGGCACTCTCACAAGGAGGCTAAAGACTGCAGTAACTCTTGAGATCAGGGGAGTGAGGTTTACACACACCGCTCTTACAAAGAGCCTGACAACTCAGAGCTGCTATCTCAGCGGAGCTCTTGGAAGAGGAGGCCTCAGAAGGATGACGCTCCAAGCAAAGGAAGCCTAGCAACACCCCAGACACCGAGGAGGCTCACAGAGAGCCTAACAAATTGGAACAACTGGCTGGCCGAGCTCTAAGGACGAAGGTCTCAACATGACGCCAGAGAGAGGAGGCCCACCGACGCCCTACTCTCAGAATAGAGTAGTCAGTTTTGCGAATGCATCACCTAGCGCATCCAGCTTCTTTCGAAGAGTAACAGACATTACACCTGAATGCACGTCCCACGTCCCTCGAGAATAGAGTTTTTTTATTGATAAATCCTCACAATGCACATTTACATTTAGTCATTTAGCAGACGCTTTTATCCAAAGCGACTTACAAAAGAGGGCAATAGAAGCAGCTAGAGCAGTCCAAGGGCAACAATATCAACAATATGCAAGTGCTGTAACAAGTCTCAGTTAATCTAGCACAGAACAGAATTTTTTTAATTTTTTTTTTTTTAAATAAATTAGACAGACAGACAATGAATAGAATGATAAGTGCTATTCTCGATCGGTCAGGTGTTGCTGGAAAAGATGTGTCTTTAGACGTTTTTTGAAAATGGCTACAGACTCGGCCGCACGAATTGAGATAGGCAGGTCATTCCACCAGGTGGGAACGGTCCAGGAAAAGGTCCGTGACAGCGATTTCATGCCTCTCTGATATGGCACCACAAGGCGTCGCTCACTGGCTGAACGCAAGTTCCTGGAGGGTGTGTAAGTCTGAACGAGCGAGTTTAGGCATATTGGTGCAGAGCCAGTGGATGTTTTGAAGGCGAGCACCAGTGCCTTAAATTTAATGCGAGCGGCTGTTGGTAGCCAGTGCAGACTGATGAGGAGAGGCGTGACGTGTGCTCTCTTCGGCTCACTAAAGACTAACCTCGCCGCTGCATTCTGGATCAGTTGCAAGGGTTTGAATTCAGCTCCCTCGAGAACTAAACACACATGCTCCTTACATGTACGTCAAGCAAACTGAAGACAAGAAAGAGACATGTTCTACAAGTGCTCTTTTATGCCTGGGACGTCATAGACTGTTGCCGGCCAATGTCAAGTTCATTGTCGTGCTTCAGACACCGGTCATGCCGAAAGCAGTCCCCATAGGCCCATTTACACTGCATGGTTCAAGTGACCCAATTACGATTTTCCCTCTCATGTGGCACAAATCGGATATGACGTGAACATGTAAGCAAGAAAAAACTCATGAATTCGGATATCCTCAGATTCAGGCCTCACACATATGTGGTGATAAATCCGATATGATTCGGATACGTGCATTTGCGTCTGCCACGTAAGTGGTCAGGGGTGCATTTCCCGTGCTTAACTTCCATAGTACGATGCATCGTTGAAGAAATCAACTAGCTAGTCACGACTGTTTCCCGAAACCGTATTGTGGCAAATTTGACGTTCAACCACGTTGGTTAATGATGTCATGCAGGCGGTGGAGTAATAACTTCTTTTAATGGGTCTGTTTAAGGTTGAATTAATGCTAGATTTTTTGCTATAAATTATGAACGTCATCTGAGGAGTAATTCAAATTTTTCTCAGTTAATTTGCTTTATTTCCAGATTCAATCATCGTCTCGTCCTTGTGTACTAGAGCACGTACGCACATGCGCACTCTTTAAAAATGGTTCTTTAATCTCTTGACAAACTAAAAGATGTAAATGACATTTGTATGTATTCTAAATAAAATATATCAGTTGTACTGAGTGTCAGCTTTCTTATTTTGCTCAAGATAAGAATTTATTAAAGGGTTAGTTCACCCAAAAATTAAAATTCTGTCATTAATTACTCACCCTCATGTCGTTGGACACCCGTAAGACCTCCGTTCATATTCGGAACACAAATGAAGATATTTTAGTGTAAAGCTGATGCTGAGAAAGGCTTCAGATAGGCCTCCATTGGCATTCAGTACATTGACACTTCCAATATCCATGAAAGGCACTTAAAACGTCTTTACAAAGTCTATCTCACCACAGTGGCTCTACAATAATTTTACGATGCGACGACAATAGTTTTTGTGCGCAAAAAAAAATCAAAATAACACCTTTATCCAACTTGTTCTCGACTTCCGTGTGTGCCTCCACGACGCATGCGCGAGAATATGACGCAGATCCGGCGTTCGGACATATGACCCAGAAGCGATTTGTTTACAAGCAGAGGAAGACGCGTGTGTCTAAGCTGTTGGATTCTACATTGATCGTGCTTTAGGTCCCGGCGTAGTGCTCAAAATGGGGCTTAAGTGTGTATTTCATGGATTCCCGAACGCCGGCGCTACGTCATATTCTCGCGCATGCGTCGTGGAGGCACACATGGAAGTCGAGAACAAGTTGGATAAAGGTGTTATTTTGATTTTTTTTGCGCACAAAAACTATTGTCGTTGCATCGTAAAATTATTGTAGAGCCACTGTGGTGAGATGGACTTTGTAACGACGTTTTAAGTGCCTTTCATGGATATTGGAAGTGTCAATGTACTGAATGCCAATGGAGGCCTATCTGAAGCCTTTCTCAGCATCAGCTTTACACTAAAATATCTTCATTTGTGTTCCGAATATGAACGGAGGTCTGACGGGTGTCCAACGACATGAGGGTGAGTAATTAATGACAGAATTTTCATTTTTGGGTGAACTAACCCTTTAAGTCCACATGTCCTGCAAACAAGAAACTATGCTTCTAACCACAGGGCGAGAGCTGTCGTTCCAACCACATAACTTTGCAATGCTGTTTGCGAACGTTCGTTGGAACTATGGTTTCGGGAAACACTGACTCGTTGAACTATGCTGCTAATAACGGAACTTGCGACCATAGTTGGCTAACGACGCTTTCGGGAAACTCACCCCAGATCGGATATTCCCCTGTAAATGTGAGTCGTACATCATTGAAAAAGGGACGGAGGCGAATGACGTCAACTCAGGTGGACACGAACTGCGATCACATGACACTAACTGTAAAAATAGTGCGGAAAGCAAAACATTGAATAATCATTTTGTCTGGATCCATTGCATATCGCGCCATTTTATTTCCTTTTCCGGGTCAGAACATCCTGGGCTGTTTCCCCTCTGTATAGTGTAAACGCAAATATAGTCAAATATAACGCGGATATAGTCACCAAATCGGAATTGTGCATCAAGACCTGCCGTGTAAGAGTGTCCTCAAGAGGACGCAGTGCGAGTTCCCTTTCGAAAGGGATGTTTATTTTTCCATTGTGTAATGTCATGTTATAGATCATTGCTTTTGGTGCCTCCAAATGTAAATCCAAAGGTCAAAGTTATCCAGAGCTATAACCCTAATTATGCTGTAATCTGATGAGATGACTATGACATTTCACAGGAACTGTTAAGTTTCAGTTGCAATATAACCGTCCGGTTCGATTCAGTTAGTAGATAAAATGTATTTAGAGTTGATGCAAATATCACTGCATCACAATGTGTTCACAAAGAAGATCAAATCAATATCATCACATTCTATACAGTGTTAAATTGTGTTAAAATGGTATTATATCAAGCAATATAACTACTACTATATACTAGGCCTACTAATATATATATATATTAATTAGTTTATTTGTCAGGGACAATGTACAAAATACAATAATCTTACAAAAAGATGTTTTGTACCAGAATTAGCTAATGCTAGTTTCCATCTGCAGTCCCCGGGCAGGTGCACACAATATTAAAACATTACAATACAAATAACTTTCAGTAGCACTAACAAATACATGTAATATCAAAAAACCATCACAACCTAAAATATATACTATATAGTCAAAAACTATTTACACTTATAAAGTTTAAATGTGCTGATGCTGACACAGCTGGTTATCGAGAATGTGTTTTTTTAAGTTTCGAGAGAAATTATTCTGATCTACAGACAACTTTAGACTGTCTGGGAGTTGATTCCATTGTTTAATGGTTTTAAATGAAAAAGCCGTCTGTGCAAAGGCAGAGGATTTTTTCGGGATAGCACAATTTCTGTGAGCAGTGGAGCGAGATGTTCGGGTCGTTAGTTCAGAATAAAGTTTTATGAATTTTTTCATTGAGGGTGGAGCAATATTATTAACAATTTTGAAAACAGTTCTGAAGTTTGTATATCGAATTAGGGAGTCAAAACTTAATACTTTATATTTACTAAGAATATTGCAATGAAGGTAGCGAGGAGCTTTTCTGTCAAGTTCCTTTAACGCCTGATTATAGACCGATCTAAGCGGTTTGAGTGTAGTCTCGTTGGCTTGAGAGTAATGCTAACAAAAAATTGCACCAGCCTTTTCGATCAAATGAATGTTGTCAATTAAAGACATTTTTCTTTATGAGGCACTTGAAATACTTTTTTAATGAGAGCGAATACTTACAGAGGCCGAGTAGATGGCGGCAGCGAGTCCCAGAGGGAAAAAGCAGAAGAGCAAGGTAAAGATGGAGTAACACAGGTAATCCGGCATATGAACGATTGCTGGCATGGAGGTCATGAACACAGTGGGCTGAACGGTGACCCCGGTGTGACCTGGTCCTTGTGGATATCCAGACATGCCTGGGTATGGCTGTTGTTGGGCATACTGGCCCTGAGGGCCACCTGGAGCTCCATACGGCTGGCTGGGATATCCGGAAGGGTTGAAGTATACCCTTGGTGGTGGCACAGACTGACCCATGGGCTTCTGTGATGGATCCTGCTCACCTGGAGCGAATGAGGGGTTTATTCTCCCGATTGTTGGTCCTTGATTGTACATTTCTTGATCTCTTTGGTTCCTTGCTCCTGGCTGGTGAATGTGCAGTCACTCTGGTGCTTTCATTACCTGGTCCTCTGATTTATATCTCATGGGAGGAGGTTTACAGCTTGTAGGGGAGGTTAAGCTGAGATACAGCGTGAAAATTGCTTCATCTTATCTGAACATTACGTTAACCCAGCTAACAAAAATATGTCCTTGTGTTGGAGCCTATGCCATCATATCAGGCAAAAGGCAAGGGAAACACACTGGACGGATGGCCAGTCTTCAGGGCTCACACACACACACTTTAGTATTGCCAATTTACCCGGTACATATCTTTGAACTGTGGTGGAAACTGACACACGGAGAACTGCGAACTCCTGACTCAACCGGGATGATATGAACTCAAGTGATAAAAATATCATAAAAATTTGCTTTATTTGCCAAGTGTGAATTTGTGTGGGTGCATATATACATTACATGAATAGGAAGAGCATTTAAATAAGACTAAGAAAGAAAATAATACAAATAAAGTGGTATGCATCTGGAACAGAAGACTTGTGTACAGATTTGTGCATTATTTACAACTGTATAAATACAAATATGTATCTGTTTACATAATATATACTTATTGCTTCACTCCCGAGTACTAAGGTAATTAACTTTTCCAGAGTGTTTACATTTTTCCAGAGTTTTAACGTTTCTAAGTGCATTAATACTTGAATTACAAAATCTTAAAGAATCATAAAGCTTACATTTTCTAAACCAAAAACACAACCCCACAGTTAAACAAGGTGGAAAAAACAACACAAACTCAATCATAACTGCACACGTACATCAATAATACACCAGAACTGACAGAACAAAAATAACAACAATAAATCTTAAACATACATTATAGATTATTTCCTCAAAGGGTCTTAGAAAACACTTGTTGATGCAAAAACATCCAGACGGACAAGCAATGATTGTGTCAAAGATCAAAATTGAATAAGGAATAGCAAATGTATTAAGGGAAAAAAATGGAAACAAATTATTCAATAGGCCTTATAGTTTAGAATAAAATCCAGAGTATTGTCTCTATAATATCTCTTTGAATGGGGAAACCAAAACTGTTCGACAAGCTTACGATTAAATTTAATATTTGAAATCACCAATGAAATCTGATAACAGCTGTCTCATAAATGTTGTTTCTAAACGCTCAAATCATGACAAAAAAACTGCATTTTTCAGCCTGTACGAAGTTACTGCGCATGTGATGTCCTAAACTGTCCTGTCTACAGGGCCTTCAGATGCATGCAGTCCCGAATTCAGTTCTCTTTCACGGTCAAATACGCACACAATTGACCTATCGGTAAGCCCCTCCCATCGAACGCCGATGAGCCAATGGCAGTTGAGTATCAGTTGCGCTGGGACCGGAACTCAGACATCTTTAGGTTTCAGCGCCATAGAGAAACATTGGAAAATCCGAGGCTGTCATCGGTTTGATGGTGTTTATGCTATAAAAATGGTAAACGTCGTGCCTGAGGAACTGTAGCACTGATTCCAGAGATCCTGAGAGGATTTTCTGCTTGTCATACTCTAATTAAGTTACTATTAAAGTTAGTAATTCCCTGCTAACGTACAAACCGACTAACTATAACTAACTGTTCTCATGCAATGGTGTAACGTTAGGTCAGAAACACGAAGGTCTACATTTCAGTGCATCTCTCCATATTAAACTGATTAAATGTGAATGTATGTAATCTTACCTTGTGGTACATGAACAGTGTTGATCCTGGATGTTATCATCTGCGATCGTAACAAGAGGCTTCTCCCGTTTGCATTGAGATCCGTAAACAATTGCTTCCAAATTAATCTCTCACCATATTTATTTTATTCCCATTTTATTTCTGTGAGTTTAGATATGTTTAAAGGTCTGCATTATCTGTCTTATAAGGAGGACTCCTATTTTGACGGGTGTCATAGTCTACGGGTAAGTTAGTGAAAGGGAAAGCTCGCACGCAGTTAATCGGAGTTGTTTTGCAGATATAAAGTTTACCAGTTATTAACTGCACCCCCGAAAAGCATAAGCTCTGTGTATATGTTTGTTTACTGTGAGTGTTTTTGTGTAAATTGCTGTGTATGTTAATGGTAATGCCACGGAGAGAGGGCTAGAGAGAGAGAGTTTGTGAATGAGACGTTAAGGCGCACTTCTTATGCTTTGTTTGTTCAGCTCTTACGATGATTTTTTGAGTGAAAAACGATGTAATAAACTTCATAATCCATCAGTAAAGTTTGGCCATCATTCGAACGGGATATACGCTACATTCTGTGTCCAAAAACATCTTGGGATAAGGTTTTCACACTGACAGCTGTACATTATAAGATATAGCAACTCCGTTTGTTTGTCCGAGTTAGCAACAGTAACTAAGGGGGGCGGGGCTTACGGATAGGTCAAGTATGTCAAAATGCACATCGTGTGGAGTATTCATGTAAACACAGTCTGTTATGTCCGAATGTAAACAGGAGAAAATCAGATGTGCAACAGTCTATTAGATCCGTGCATTGGTTCTTAAAGGGACAGTACCTCATAAACTGCTGCCGTCTGGTTCATTAATATTAATAATAGAAAAACAATCACTGCTTTTGACTGAATTTCTTTTGTATCTTTAATATGCATTGGTTGAAATCGGAAAACCCCTAGAATCATCTCAACCTTTCGCCCCACTAGCAACGGCCCTGACTGCAGTCTTTCATAATTTAGCCCCAGGACCCATTTCGGTACCCATCCCTAATGACATCATTAAACAGGAAATGACAAGTTTCAGTTGCAATATGACCCTCGGGTGTTCTGGCATTCAGTTTGTAGAACATTTACATTAACATCATACAACCCCAAATCAGAAAAAGTTGGGACAGTTTGGAAAACGCAAATAAATAAAAAAGAAGTGATTTCTAAATTTACTTTGACTTTGTATTTCATTGCAGACAATATGAACACAAAATATTTCATGTTTTGTCTGGTCAACTTCATGTCATTTGTAAATATGCATCCTTTCCTGTCATTCAGACCTGCAACACATTTAAGTATACTTAAATATATAATTAAAAAGTGTAATCTTATGTTTTTATCTTACATTCTGATTCTCTTATTTAATTTTTTATATTATTATATTGATAATGAGGTCAAACTGTTTTGACAATGTCTTTGTTTTACATTGTGAACCTTTTATAGTTGTTTTCAAATATGTGAGTTTGTTCCATTATTTGTTTTTATGCTTGTGAAGCACTCCATGTATGAAAAGTGTTTATTATTATAATCAAGCTTAAAATGTGTTGTTAACCTTAAAGTAAAAAATGCAATTAAATCATAAATAAAATGCAAATACTTTAAGAATAGTATAGCAAAACTTTAATATAAGGGAGGTTTCCTGTATCTTTTGTTGTTGATGGCCAAAATCATGTGTTTATTTGGTAGATGCTCATCCAATAACATCCTATATATATATATATATATATATATATATATATATATATATATATATATATATATATATATATATATATATATATATATATATATATATATATATATATATATATATATATATATATATATACTGTATATTAAAGAATGAATATATATTTTGAAGAATGTAATCTGACGGCAACCATTGACGAGTAGGAAATGAAATACCATATACCGTAACTGTCAGATTAACATTCTTGAGGGTGAGTAATGACAAAATGTACTTTTTTTTGGGTGAACTATCCCTTTAACTCGTGTCGTCTAACAGTCATAAAGATTGACGTCAGCCAGAGCTTGTGTACCAGACCATAGAATTTTTTTTTTCTTGAGGAGCTCAGACGCATAAAAGGAGGAACGATGACAGTGGAGGACAAGAGAGCACCAGCGGCCCGCTTCAGAAAGGAGGTTAAGTTAACCCTGAAATGAGGGGAACTCTGAGTTTTCTGTTTTAGAATGGGAGGTATGTCAAACCTGAGAAAGCAGGGTAAGTCAAGCCCGTTTCTGAAAGAGAGGTAACTTATACTCAGAGTCAGTTACCTGGGTAATTACTCTGTGAACCTGGCCTGGCCTGGAGCAGGTTTTCTTCGAGTCTCCTTCCACATTTTAAAGTGCCGGTGGCTCTGGAATATAGGCCTACATAACCTTAAAGGGGCACTTCAGCGCTGGGATGATGAATGTGTATTTAAACTGTGTCATTTATGGCGTAGAAATGTGAAATTATTTTTGAATTTGGTGCCTTCTAGACTGAGAAAAGACAGAAAATGTATTTTTTTCTCATGTGGATGAAAGACAACAACTCCCAGAATGCACTTGCTTCGCTGCCCTACGAGGCCACTCCCACAGCCACGGCTACTACTTATCACTCGCCCACCGCGGCTCCGCCCCCAACGTCGTTTTGATATTCATAGTTCAATTCAATTCAATTCAAATTTATTTGTATAGCGCTTTTCACAATACACATTGTTTCAAAGCAGCTTTACAGAAAGTGCATTTCATAGATGTACAGTAAAAATGTTAGAAAGACAATGTTAAAGAATAATGTTCGAAAAAGTTAATCAATCGTGTATTAATTTAGGCCATAACAACGCTGGCGTTGAGTCGTCTCTTCACAGGTGTCGGGGCATCCGAAGTCTCCATGAGAGGCTGATACAAACTGGAGCTGATGAACTATTTACCTCGGGACTAGTGTCCCGAGATGACAACAGAAAAGCAGATGGGAAATGATTAGCGTAGCTGCTGTTCAGAATATTATATTAATGCTTTTGATCCGATTTAACTGTAGTATAAAAAGATAATTATAATGTGAATGCTTGGCTAAAGAGATGCGTCTTTAATCTAGTTTTAAACTGGGACAGCGAGTCTGAACCTCAAACAATATCAGGAAGACTATTCCAGAGTTTAGGAGCTAAATGTGAAAAAGCCCTCCCTCCTTTAGTGGACTTAGATATCCTAGGAATGACCAGAAGCCTCGAGTTTAGTGATCTTAAAGAGCGCGATGGATTGTAGGGCGATAGAAGATCCGTTAGATACACTGAAGCTAAACCATTTAGGGCCTTATAGGTCAGTAGCAATACTTTGTAATTGATACGGAACTTCACAGGTAACCAGTGTAGAGATGATAAAATGGTGTTATATGATCATATTTTCTTGACCTAGTAAGAACTCTAGCAGCTGCGTTTTGGACTAACTGTAGTTTGTTTATTGAGGATGCAGGACAACCAGCTAATAAAGTATTACAGTAATCTAGTCTCGAGGTCATGAATGCATGAACTAACTTTTCTGCATCAGAAATAGATAGCATGTTACGTAGCTTAGCAATGTTTCTAAGATGGAAAAATGCCATTCTTGTAACATATGAAATATGATTTTCGAATGTCAAGTTGCGGTCTAATATAACACCCAGGTCTTTTACTGTAGTGGATAAAGTGACAGGACATCCTTCCAAGGTAAAATTGTATTGCGAGAGGTTTTGTGGGCAGTTTTTTGGACCAATAAGTAACACCTCCGTTTTATCTGAATTTAATAGCAGAAAATTACACGTCATCCAGTATTTAATATCTTCAACACACGCTGTCAGTTTAGATAATTTAGCGTTTTCATCCGGTCGTGATGAAATATATAATTGAGTGTCATCAGCATAACAGTGGAAATTAATTCCATGTTTTCTTATAATATTACCAAGTGGCAGCATATATATTGAGAATAGCAGAGGGCCTAGCACGGATCCTTGCGGCACCCCATAGTCTACTGACGTCATCTTTGATTTTTCCCCATTTAGACAGACAAAATGGTAGCGGTCTGATAAGTACGATCTAAACCAGTTTAATGCCTGTCCCTGAACACCAGTGTAATTTTGAAGTCGATCTAATAGTATTTTATGATCTATAGTATCGAACGCAGCACTAAGATATAGTAATTTTATTACATAGTAATATGTAATAATATGTATATATAGTAAGTAAGTAATATGTAAGATATAGTAATTTTATTACATAGTAATAAAATCATTTCGCTCAGTTAGAGAACAGACACTACAATTAAAAACTAAACGTGTCTTTTCAATAAAGTGTGAGTGAGCCGAACGAAAGTCCCGTCACAGACGCAGCAGTGTCAGATTTCATTCATCACGAGAGAAGAGCTGAGCAGAGCTGAGGTAAGCGTGGCCGTCATTCTCGGTGTGTGTCCAGTCTGGAGCGTTATCAGATCGCATGTGAAAGCTTAACTTTCATAGGAATTCATTGAAAAGTTGAAACACTCACTTTGCTCTGCACCGCTCCATTATGAATGCCCGATCCGAGCGGCCGCGGCCGTGCTCATTTAAGATCCTCCCCTGTGGGTGGTTGATAACATGTGGAACAGCTCCTGTAGTCTCTAGCCTCTGGACAAAAATCCTCCGATGACGCAAAATGACGATATTTGGGTCATCGGAGGATTTTTTCTAAAAATAAAATGCATAATTCTCTCGTCTCAGGGGGACATAAGGGGGGAAAGTACCATAATTCCAATATACTACCGGGTTTTCTACTGATACAAAGCTTAATGCTAAATCACTGAAGTTACCCTTTAACAACATACGCGGCATCATTTTTGGAATGACTTATCTTGAGAGGGGAAAACAAACGTTTTAGTCGCATAACATCTGCTACTGGAAATGGTAATAGGTTCTTATCGACATTTAGAAAAATATTGTAAAAGTTATTGATGCATTTTCCGTCACAACAACCGTCGCATTGTCCTGATTTGAGACTGTAAATAGTAAGTGATTGTTGCCCCCAAATTGGTGAATACTGATATTTCCCCGGTGCTATGGCTGCTGTTTAATAGCATATTGTCCTTGACTGAAATTTTGTTCAATGAATAGGTCTATTAGAGTCATGCATTGGTTCTTAAAGCGACAGTACCTCATAAACTGCTGCCGTCTGGTTCATTAATATTGATAATAGAAAAACAATCACTGCTTTTGACTGAATCACTTTTTTTTCACAAGTTATGTTTAATTCATAAGTGAAATTGAATAATCAAATGTAAAAATAAAACACTGTATAGTCTTCACTATACAGTGTTTTATTTTTACATTTGATTATTCAATTTCTGTAGTGTTTCTTACTACATGTTAAATAAACCCAGGCTACTGTACCTGAAAAACTACTTTTAATATTAAAAATAAAATAAAATTGCTTTATTACAGAAGACTGCCAGTCATGTGAGTAATGATTGCAGTCAGATTGGGAAAGAAATGGGAAGAAAAACTCAAGGTTCACATTTAATTCAGATTAATAAGACTTAATAAAGACTTAAAAACCGTAAACTGTAATCAAACTTTATTTGAATCGTGAAAGGATTCTCACCCCTAATACTTTGATACGAAGGCACATAACGTCATCAATTCTTACATTTGGAAATAATCAAACATATCAGAGCATACAGTAGAAAATATATAAATGATAAAATAAATCAATAGCATGTCAAAGAATAATAATGCAACAAATAAAGATGATTAAATGAATAGAGATTTCATAAAGAATACATTATTATGATTCATAAAAGGAACAATTATTAAAATAAATACAGTGGGGAGAACAAGTATTTGATACACTGCTGATTTTGCAGGTTTGCAAAAAAAAAAACACAAATCCAGAAAATCACATTGTATGATTTTTAAATAATTAATTTGCATTTTATTGCATGACATAAGTATTTGATCACCTACCAACCAGTAAGAGTTCCGGCTCTCACAGACCTGTTTTTCTTTAAGAAGCCCTCCTGTTCTCCACTCATTACCTGTATAAAAGACACCTGTCCACACACTCAATCAAACACACTCCAACCTCTCCACAATGGCCAAGACCAGAGAGCTGTGTAAGGACATCAGGAATACAATTGTAGACCTTGTAGAATTGTAGGCAAGCAGCTTGGTGAGAAGGCAACAACTGTTGGCGCAATTATTAGAAACTGGAAGAAGTTTAAGATGGCGGTCAATCTCCCTCAGTCTGGGGCACCATGCAAGATCTCACCTCGTGGGGCATCAATGATCATGAGGAAGGTGAGGGATCAGCCCAGAACTACACGGCAGAACCTGGTCAATGACCTGAAGAGAGCTGGGACCACAGTCTCAAAGAAAACCATTAGTAACACACTATGCCGTCATGGATTAAAATCCTGCAGCGCACGCAAGGTCCCCCTGCTCAAGCCCCAGCGCATGTCCAGGCCCATCTGAAGTTTGCCATTGAGCATCTGGATGATCCAGAGGAGGAATGGGAGAAGGTCATGTGGTCTAATGAGACAAAAATAGAGCTTTTTGGTCTAAACTCCACTCGCCGTGTTTGGAGGAAGAAAAAGGACGAGTACAACCCCAAGAACATGATCCCAACCGTGAAGCTTGGTGGTGGAAATATCATTCTTTGGGGATGCTTTTTAGGGGCCAGGACGACTGCACTGTATTGAGGAGAGGATGGATGGGGTATGTATCGCGAGATCTTGGCCAACAACCTCCTTCCCTCAGTTAGAGCATTGAAGATGGGTCGTGGCTGGGTCTTCCAGCATGACAATGACCCGAAACACACAGCCAGGGCAACTAAGGAGTGGCTCCGTAAGAAGCATCTCAAGGTCCTGGAGTGGCCTAGCCAGTCGCCAGACCTGAACCCAATAGAAAATCTTTGGAGGGAGCTGAAAGTCTCTATAGCCCAGTGACAGCCCCGAAACCTGGAGGATCTGGAGAAGGTCTGTATGGAGGAGTGGGCCAAAATCCCTCCTGCAGTGTGTGTAAACCTGCACAAGAACCACAGGAAACGTGTGATCTCTGTAATTGCAAACAAAGGTTTCTGTACCAAATATTTTGTTCTGCTTTTCTGGGTGGGCTTTAGACGATGATGGACAGATGATCAACAGTAACGTCATCATCCACGTCATCAAAGGCGCTTAGGTTGAATTTGTTCTAATCCTAAACGGAGAACTTGTTCGTATATGTATTCACCTTTACTATTTCTCTCAGAAATGATGATGGTGTTGGTAAGTAGGCTACTCGGTGTATCCTTAAATTCTTTTTTTACAACACCGGCAAAGATCGTTTACACTCATCTTTTTCTTCTAACGTTACTTATTCCAGCGTGCGGGCAGACAGGGTTGCAAGTTTTTACAACAAAACCCGCCCAATTGCTAATGTTCCTCAGAACTAGCCAAAAACAAGCCCAATAGCTTTCTGGGGGGGTTCTCCGGGGAAAAAAGGGCATTTGGGGGGTAAAATATGTGTTATTTTGGCAGGGCTGGCAGCTAAAATTCGCATTCCTGGGTCTGTATATCACACAATTGGGGTCGCTTCAACCCGCGGACTTGGCAACACAGTGCAGTTGAGTTCTGTTGACATTTGGCAACTAACGTTATGCGTCGTTCCGTCGCTCTGATTGGTTGTAGGTCTATCCAATTGAGGTCTTTCCTGGTTCGGTTGAAACACACCCCATAATCACAGCCCAGCGGAGCAGAATCAGACTCATATTCTGACTAGAATTGAGTATGACGACGTCAGGCTAGTATCAAATACTTATGTCATGCAATAAAATGCTAATTAATTACTTAAAAATCATACAATGGGATTTTCTGGATTTTTGTTTTAGATTCCGTCACTCACAGTTGAAGAGTACCTATGATAAACATTACAGACTTCTACATGCTTTGTAAGTGGGCAAACCTGCAAAATCGGCAATGTGTCAAATACTTGTTCTCCCCATTGTAAATAACAGAAATTAAGCAAAAGAATAAATTAAATTAATTTGAATAAAAAATTATTTCACATACACTGTATATTCACAGAAATTCAATTTGGCCAACTAAAACAATTAGATGTGACCAGTCACTAGAAAATGTTAAATTGGAGATCTGAATTTTTTTACAGTGTACACCACTCAAAATCATGAGTAGCTGCATTTGAAGGAGAATCTGTTCATTAAAAAACGCCATAGTGATGCAGTACGAGGATAATGGTCAGTGTGAGGCCAACAAGCCCGACACCGACAGCGACATGGTTCAGGATCAACGCCGTTCTAGAGGACTTGATCGCTAAATCTTGCTGCCCAGTCATGTTAGCATTTCGAGTCTGAGGAAACAAACAAAAACTGTCAGTGCATGTTTTCCTTTCATACTAAAAATCAGAATTTTTCTTCCTGTAATGTCATATTATAGAATATAAATGATTGCTTTTGATGCCCCCAAGTGTAAATCCAGAGTTATAATCCTAATTATGCTGTAATCTCTTTATTGGATTATGAATTATATTGAGAACGTCAATATACGTAATGTAACTTACCCTGTAAACTTTAGCCGCTTCATCGTGAAGCATGCAAGCGATTTGCAAAGATTAAAGGGGTGGTAAACCACGATTTCACTATTCTAACTTTAGCTAGCGTGTAAAGGCCTGTTCACACCGGGACGATTTTCGCACGCGTTTATCGCCGACGTTTAATGCCTCGGGACTAAACAATGGGCGCCAATGTGAGTGTTCACACCGACGCGCAAAACGCCAGGCGTAAAAGCGTCATTTTTAAAAAAACGCCTCGGGTTCGTTTTTTATTTTGACGCGGCGCGTAAAAAACTGTCTGACCAATGAGATCGGCGCTTTTGTTCGCGTGCCTGGAGCTGCTGAAGTGACAGTAAAACACGACTTGGTGGCGCTCAAGCACAAAACGGTCTTGCCGAGCACACATTGATACGGCAAAGAAGTAGTAAGTAGACAAAGAAGAAGATGAACTGCTAATGCTGCTTGCCAGTTAGCAAAAAGTGTGTGAATGGTTTTGTCCATATACATAATATGTCTATGGTTTTGGCAAGCACGTAAATACTGTCTCTCTTCTCCTTCTGTGTGACAAGCGAGTGTCAGAGGCTTAAAGTGCCGCAGCACCATCTTGTGTACCGGGAGCGCATCGACTGAATGTGCACGTTCACTCGGCGCAGCGCCAGTGAAAATCGCTTGGGTGTGAACACTCAAGACGCGCCGAAAAACGGCACGAAAAACGCTGGCGATAAGCGCGCGCGATATTCGTCCCGGTGTGTACAGGCCTTAATGTTGCTGCTTGAGCATGAACAACATCTGCAAAGTTACAACGTTCAAAGTTTAAAGCAAAGGGAGATATTTGCTTTTAAAGAAATCCATTTCTAAGAACTACACCAAACGGCCAGTAGGCGACTACAGACATTCCTCCAGGGTTGGTGACATCACCAGCCTCAATATTTACATAAACCCCTCCTCCGAGAATATTAAATAGGGGGGGGGGGGCATTTTGTATCGCGGCGCTGTTGTGGTATAGTTAGGCTGGAGTGTTGTTGCCGCGATGCTGAGGAAACACTGTTATTTTCATTTATTTCTGCGGTTAGCGAATCACAACACACTGGGCCAGCTAACCAATCAGAGCCCATCGCGTATTTTTGAGGGACTGGCTTCATACAACCCGGAAAGCATCAGACCGTTTTACAAGGAGGGACAGAGCAGTGTAGAATAAAGGTCAAATATATGAAAAATAATGCACATTTTTTTTAAACGAAGCATGAACACATGTTACAGTGCACCCCACAAACACAATCAAGCCTTCAAAAGAATGTGTTTTACCACCCCTTTAATATAAAGGTTAATAAAACGTTACACTCACTTCTTCTGGAGGTGCAGCAGGAACACGAATAGTTTGTAGCGATCCTTTTTTCAGGAGCAGCTTAATAAGCAGAGTGTATGTGCGCATATTACTAACACACCCTTTAAATAACACAAAAATACTGCGCTATTGACTTTAGAGCAGGTTTGTGTTGGTCTCAGTGGTTTTCAGTTCCTCATAATAGCAACACTTCAACAATGCTCCTGATCACACCTGGTGTTCAGACCAGATGCCCATCGGTGAACAGATGCGCCAGTGCATTTGATATTTAAACAACGTGGAGCTGGACGTGAACATGAGAACAGGCTGAAACTAGCAGAAGCGTCGGGTGTATGATTGAGCCCAATGGGTGACGTCAACTCTCTGATTGCAAACATTCTTCAAAATATCGTCTTTTGTGTTCAACAGAAGAAAGAAACTCATACAGGTTTGGAACAACTTGATGGTGAGTAAGGCCGCATTTACACTACAGGTCTTGGTGCACAATTCAGATTTGATGACTATATCCAATATTTGCATTTACACTATACACTGGCAAAAAAGATGTAAAACCCGGAAAAGGAAGTAAAATGGCACGATATGCAATGGATGCAGACTAAATGATTATTCAATGTTTTGCTTTCCGCACTTAAAAGTTCAGCAAAACATTGCCTTCATCTTCCATCGCGCCATTAGTGTCATGTGATCGCAGTTCGTGTCCACCTGAGTTGAAGTCATTCGCCTCCGTCCCTTTTTCAATGACGTACGACTCACATTTACTGGGGAATATCTGATCTGACCGCTTATGTGGCAGACACAAATGCACGTATCCGAACCATATCGGATTTATCACCACATATGAGTGAGGCCTGAATCTGATCTGAGGATATCGGAATTCATGCGTTTTGTTCCTGCTTACACGTTCACGTCATATCCGATCTGTGCCTCATGAGAGGCCTTTAAGCCTTTTTTTTTTATAATATATCTCAAGCTATTTGAAATGAGAGTGAATACTTACAGAGGAGGAGTAGATGATGGCAGCGATGCCCAGAGGTAAACAGCAGAAGAGCATGGTAAAGATGGAGTAACCCAAGTAATCTTTTGGAGCATCCGCTGGTGTGGAGGTCATGAACACAGTGGGCTGAGCGATGACCCCAGTGTGAGGATATGCAGACATGTCCATCACAGGCTGACTCTCCCGATTTCTGGTCCTTGATTGTAAATTTCTTGATCTCTTTGGTGTCGTGCTCCTCGTTGGTCAATCTGCAGTCAGTCTGATGCGTTCATGAACCTCGTTCTCTGATTTTTAGGAATCTAAAGGGATGTGGTTTACAGCTTGTAAGGGAATTTCAGCAAAAATTCACTAAGAATTGCTTCATCTCAAACTGGTTTAACCAGTTTTTTTGTCAGGTTGAAGTGACAAAAACATGCTTTTATCATCTGAGAAATATTGCCAAGATTCGTCCTTTTTTATCTTTTGATATTTCTTCTGGTACTTCTTTTAGTAAATGCTCCAAAAACTTGGAATTGTCAAAATGAAAGATTCATATTTTTAAAAGGCGGGTTGAGACATATCTCTTTAAAGTTGCTTATGGGTATAACATACGGTGTGTAATGTTTGTTTGGTAACACTTTATTTTACAGTGTCCTTGTTACATGTGCTTACCAAAGAAATAACAGTAAATTTAGCATAATTACATGAACCTTAACCTCAACCAAACCCTAATCCTACCCTATATAACCTTATGATAAGTACATGTTGTTGAACTCAGTACTTAAATATATAATTACACTGTAACAATAAAGTGTAATCTTATGTTTTTATCTTACATTCTGATTCTCTTATTTAATTTTTTATATTATTTTATGTTGATAATGAGGTCAAACTGTTTTGACAATGTCTTTATTTTACATTGTGATCCTTTTATCGATGTTTTCACATATTTGTGTGAGTTTGTTCCATTATTTGTTTTTATGCTTGTGAAGCACTCCATGTATGAAAAGTGTTTATTATTATAATTAAGCTTAAAATGTGTTTTTAACCTTAAAGTCAAAAATGCAATTAAATCATAAATAAAATGCAACTTTAATTAAGAATAGTACAGCAAAACTTTAATA
The DNA here is from genome assembly GCF_949357685.1 of Gobio gobio. Taxonomy (NCBI): domain Eukaryota; kingdom Metazoa; phylum Chordata; class Actinopteri; order Cypriniformes; family Gobionidae; genus Gobio; species Gobio gobio. The sequence continues at coordinate 4,083,037 of NC_137112.1, read as the reverse complement.
CAAGGGGGGTTTCCTGTATCTTTTGTTGTTGATGGCCAAAATCATGTGTTTATTTGGTAGATGCTCATCGAATAACATCCTATTATAGTTTTTATTAATATTTCGATTTATATATATATATATATATATATAATTATTTATTTTTTTAATTGGATTAAAATTTGGTGGTGTTTTGTTGTCATTTTTATTAATTTTTTAGTACATAGGTGTACTTTAAAAAACAATTAAAAATTACAACACAACAAATTACTATTAATATATATAATATATATTAAAGAATGAATATATGTTTTGAAGAATGTAATCTGACGGCAACCATTGACGAGTAGGAAATGAAATACCATATACCGTAACTGTCAGATTAACATTCTTGAGGGTGAGTAATGACAAAATGTACATTTTTGGGGGGTGAACTATCCCTTTAACTCGTGTCGTCTAACAGTCATAAAGATTGACATCAGCCAGAGCTTGTGTACCAGACCATAGAATTTTTTTTCTTGAGTGTTCAGGGCGGTATCATGTGACTGTGACAAGCGAGAGCCGTGAGAGAGCGAAGCGGAGGAGCTCAGACGCATAAAAGGAGGAACGATGACAGTGGAGGACAAGAGAGCACCAGCGGCCCGCTTCAGAAAGGAGGTTAAGTTAACCCTGAAATTAGGGGAACTCAGAGTTTTCTGTTTCAGAACACTGTAAAACTCAACAAGTTAAGCTAACTAATTTAATTTGAGGAAACTGATTACCTCAATTAAATTGAGTTTAACAAACTTAATTGAAGTAAAGAAAAACTGAAGTTATGAGTACTCTGAACTTATTTTAAGTGAGTCCACTAAACCAAGGATATTTCTTAATATCCAATTAAACTTTACACTGCATTCAAATATTTTTTACAGCTAAAACTTCACTATAATGAGTAAAACAACAGAAATAACAAACTTCAAATTAACTCAGAGAGCTTGCTAGTTACTGCTAGCTCACAATAGCACACACAAAGTCAAACCCAATGAGTTAAGCAAACTCGTTACATTTGAGGAAACTTATTACCTCAAATAATTTGAGTTTAAAAACCAACAGTTATGAGTACTCTAAGCTCATTTCAGTTGAGTACAATAATAGACATTTTTTAAATGATTCTTAATATATGTTGCAGTTGAGTATAAGTGATTAATTAAGTGATGATTGAGCATTAATTATGAACACCTGATGATAATGAGCAGAATCACAGAAGGAAAGAGAAACACAAGAACTACAATTGATTTAAAGTCCCTGTAAAGTCAAAACTAAACATGTGTTCTGAGTTCCTCACACCACAGATAAATGTGTTATTAACCACCCAGCCAAATATGAATCATAAAAAAATCCGGGAAGTACATAAAATAGCTTATCAAAAACCTGAAAAAATTAGCAGCATTCTCTGCTCTCAAACGCTGGGGGTGTGTCCGCTGTCGGCGCCGAAAACAAGCCCACTCGCGGGAAAGCGGCAGTAGCACACAAGACAACACTCACTGATCACGACGCACCAGATGTCGGCGGGACGGGAGGATGAAGGCCTGGGCGGGGGATAGTCGGTTCTGCAGCGGATTATCAGTGAATCCCAGTTGTCTCCGGTGAAAGTTTGTAAAACGATCCGGTGTAAAGTCACTGCAGAGGTAGGTGTAGGTGATGATTCTCAGCTCTCCATCAAGGTTGCTGTTCACAAAATTAATCCACCTCTTCATCGTTTTTGTTTTGTAAGCTGTTATGTAAGTTTTTGACTATAGTAACTAACAGTACTAACAGTAACTCGCGATCGAACTGATGCGAATGTGCTCTAGTTATGATCGTGTTAGGGGAGGAGCCAGGCTCAGTGGCTCCAGTGCGTCATCGAGCCACCGTTTTAGCCCCGCCCAGAAAATCCTGAACACAGCAACGGTGAAAAACTGTTTAACGGTCTAACTTCTGAATTCAGTACTTCATAGTTCACAGTCTTTGTAATGTGTTTCAGCAATACATTTCTAACATTTATAATGTGTTTAGAAACAAATCTCAGAATTGCCTTTACAGGGACTTTAAGGAGAGATGAAAATGTGATTAGGTAATGTTGGCTATACAGTGATGTTGGTACAATCATCATGTGATGGCTTAAGTCACAGATCTCACTCAGAGTCTTATGATCTGGTTATAGTAGTATTGTGTTCTTAATATTTGTATTATTCATAAAGGTGCCTACGTGATTCAACAGCACAAGATCCAGCACTGTTGTGGTAATTGAATAATATGCAATATTTTAAAATCATGTAGTGCTCAAAAGTTGTAATGCAGTTTTAATCTATGGCATTACTTAGGCACACACAGATATCAAGAATCTGCGTATGAATCTCAACAATGGTGACGATCAATGATAAGCTTCATGCTGCAGTGCATGCTGGATACCACCAATCAAAACTCCCTCATGGGTCCCAGCATGCATTGCGACATGAATAAATTATGCATCTGAATTGTGACTAATTTTCTTTGATTCTTACTATTTGCTTTTACTTTTGCTGTGTTTGATGTGATGTTTTTGTAGCTTGTTTTATGTTCAAAGTTGATCTGTTTATCTGAATACATTTTTTGATTGTCACCATTGTTGAGATTCATACTCTGATTCTTGATCTCTGTGTGTGCCCGAGTACTGTTGTAGACTAAAACCTTCTGTGCATTAATATTATTCATTTATATCCTGCATAGTGTTCGATTTCCGCAACCATCCTGGATCTTGTGCTGTAGAATCACATAGGTTCTTTTATGAATAATACAACAACCAAAAAAACTCTATAACCAGAGCATTAGACTCTGAATGAGATAAATGATTTAGTCATTACATAACGATAATATCATCAGCAAAAAACAACCAACACCAGCTGATCACATTTCCTCTTGGCTTTTCTTATCATAACAAATGTGCTTCGTTAAAGCAGCCAGAACAAGACATGTTTTGTCAAGGGTCAAGATCCCAACAAACGCAAACACTGAACACCATCATGGTGAATTCAAACAAAACTATTATTTTCAATATATCAGAAATGACAGAAATAAAGTTAGTTTGGTTAGTAATGTGTGAGGCTGGTAATGCTGTTTGTGGAGTTGTTTAATCCTCCTCTGCTGAGATCTTCAGAGATTTAATGTCTTCTTTTGCCCTTCAGTTGATTTAATCTAAAGCTGTGGCTGAAGTCAGTTGTAGTTCTTGTGTTTCTATTTCCTTCAGTGATTCTGCTCATTACCATCATCAGGTGTCACCACCAATTCGCAATTATCACTTATTTAATCACTTAACAATACAATTATTATCCAATTATCATGCTGGGAACTAGAAATGTTCTATAAATCATTCATTTTGTGTTCTGTTTCAGTCATTGTGTCCACACAACATTCGGTAATGTTTGAGTGCAGTGAACTCATTTTTATTTAGTACATACAACTGTTAGGTTTTACAGTGAATGGGAGGTATGTCAAACCTGAGAAACAGGGTGAGTCAAGCCCGTTTCTGAAAGAGAGGTAACTTATACTCAGAGTCAGTTAAAATGGTAACTTACTCTGTGAACCTAACCTGGCCTCACTTAATTGAATTGTGCAGACTTGTTGCCTTAATTCAATTAAGTAAGCATTACTTAATTGCATTAAGTTGTTCTTACTTAAACCGTTTAAGTTTTGTCAACTTAATTCTATCTGGGATCTGAGGAAGTGTACTCCCAGAGTGCATTGTGACATGAATAAATTAATTGCTTCTAATTGCTTACTATTTTTGGCTTTATTTTAATATTTGTCTTTTGTCTTGGCTTTATGTTCACAGAAGCTGCTGATGCTATGAGTGCAAATTCGCATTTTGCAGCGCGAGTAAACGGTGCGAGATGTAAGTAGCCAAACTAAACATTACGATATAAATGTTAAACATCCAACAAAAATAATCAGGCAAACTAATACAATTTTGTCTAATTTCGCTATTGAATTAAAAAAGGACATTAGGAAGCTGATTTCATCAGATTAGGCATAACATAATGAATGTGTGTGTACATATTGTGAATTAATTTATTAAACTTATTAACCTAGTGTTCTTAGCCTTCAGTGAATTAACTTGTTTAAGAAAACGCTTAATAAAATATCGGCTAAATATCAGTTGACCCTATGTTTACTTTCTTCACTGACACAAAAAATCAGTCAGAGCTCAGCTCAGAAAAAGAAAGAGAAATGAGGAGAGAACAGGTATGACAGATAATCTACTGCCCACTAACATGGTTTTGAAAGCTATTTATTATTACTTTTTTTTAGCCTTGAAACATCTTAAAATGCACATCAAAATGTTCACGGGGGTTCATGCCCTCCAAACCTCACAAAATAGCTCAAATTTGGGACCTCTCAGGTTGTAAAGCTCCTTAAAGGGGTCATAGAATGGTACATGCACTTTTACAAGTTGATTATACGGAAATGTGTGTTGGCAGTGCCTGTACACAACCATCCTATAATGATAAAAATACATCCAGTGTTTTTTTTTAATCTCCTTATATATTTTCCCCTGTCTCAAATCGAGCCGTCTGATCGTGTGACGTTACACGGTGTACGCCCCTCCTAAGATTGTTGATTGACAGCAGCGTTTCAACACAGACCCGCCCTGAGCGAGCGCTCATCAGTCCGCCATTGTTGATACGCTGGAACAGAATGGCGTCTAAGCGATTGTGGTGTTGTGTTGTTGGGTGTAATAACGAACACAGCAGTCATTTTGATGTTCCTAAATCCGAACTGCTGAAGACCCAGTGGCTGCAGTGCTGAGTTTTGTTTTAGAAGGGAATATTCCACCCCGATCAACGTCAATGTTTGCGCGCATCATTTCTCAGCAGACTGCTTTATAAACGAGCGTCAGTATAAAGCAGGTTTTGCTAATAAGCTGCTCTTGAAAAAGGATTGAGTTCCTGCTGCACCTCAGGAAGATCGAAGATGTGAGTGTAACGTTTTATTAACCTTTATATTAATCTTTGCAAACCGCTTGCACGCTTCACGATGAGTGAGGCTAAAGTTTACAGGGTAAGTTACATTACGGCATGCTTTCTGTGTATGACGTTCTCAATATAATTCATAATCCCACGTTTATAATGAACAACGCGTTATGTTTGTTATTACAAACTGTGTACTCGGGTGATAAAGTTAACGTGGTAACACTACACTAAGCTTACTTTTGTACATGGTTTATAACGGTGTCTGTTACTGATTAAGAAGTAATGTAAAAAAAAAAAAATCTTATAACATAACATCAATCTGTCAATGAACTAACACATCAGGAAACACATAGCAACTACACTACTCTGCCAGTACAAAGATAGATCAAAGTGACATGACGTTAACCAACCATTCAGAAACGTTCGTCATCTGTTCCTGGTCCGACTCCGGTTCAAATTGATAAGGTTGCTCAGATGTGTCTTCAGAGACTCCCGTTGCCATTATTTCTCGAAAATATACCCTCAAATGTTGTCAAGGCACTCCACTCAACGTGGTGTTGTGTCGGGTCGAACTGAACGCCCCACAGCGCAGAGGGGGCGGGGTGAGCAAAGCTCATTATCATTTAAAGTCACATACACTGAAATGACTTGCTGAAAACTGAGTTGGTTTTGACCAGGTAAATTGAGTGTTTTCTTACAATACTAATGAGAATTTTTAATTAAAGTATATTACAAACTTGTCATTTAGACACTAAAGAATCATATTAACTTGCACAAAAATGTCATTCTATGACCCCTTTAAGGCAGTTTCGTGCTCAGTAGTTGTTGCTGTTTCTGCAAACCTGTTTGCTTTGACCTCATATCTGGAGTTAATATATTTATGCTGTTAATGTGTTGCAGCCTGGAATGTTTAAATATAGGCCTACTTAATATTAAAATTGAAAATTTCGTTTTTTATTTATTTCTGAGGTAGAAAACATTGTGGCACCAAGATCGGCTACTGTGGGGGCCCTTGGGTTTGTTATAGCCCCAGGGCCCCACGTGTTCTTAATCCGGGCCTGATGATGAGCGATCGTTAGATTTAATCATCGCGATTTAATGCAATGCTTTTTCCCCTTAGTTGGTCAGAGCAAAAGTGAATGTTAGCTGTTGTTCAGATTACATTTTCCGCTGAAATGTTGGTCATATTTTCAAAAAGTAGAATCTGTGATTCTGAATGACCGTATCCACAGTATCCGGCGACTGACAGCCGCACATTCTCCTCAAAACATTGGATTCATCCGCGCTGTGCCGTGCAGAGGCACAATTCACATACAGGGAATAACTGCAATTGCAGATTTCGAACAGAGATGGCGACAAAGAGGAACAACTACGGACTGCAGCTTTATGCTGCGTTCACACCAAACGCGAATAGAGCGTCTGGCGCGAGTGATTTCAATGTTAAGTCAATGGAAAGGCGCGTTGACGCGCGTCTGGAGGTCCCGCGGCGCGGAAGGCGCGTTTCGCGCGGCGCGAAGGACGCAAATCCGCCTTATTCTCGCGTCCAGTTCGCGCGAACTTCCGCGATACGCGCGTTACACGCGAGTGGTGCTTTTTGTGCATTCACGCATTTGAAGCGAATTCGCCTCTGACGTCCGAGTTGAAAAATTTGAACTTTGGCGTCAATTCGCGCCATGTTAACCAATCAGGAGCCTGCTCGCTGCTGTCACGTGGTAAAGTGACGTGATGAGAAACCCTGCATAATTTAAAAATACTACTATTGTGTCACAAAATGTAGTTTTAAGACTTTTTCAGGTGAGAATGTAGTTGTTTAAAGCTCAAATCTGTGGTTTATTTATAAAGAGAGTGCCTATTTAAAAAAAAAAATTCTTGTGTTTTTGGAGTTGTGAGATCCAGGCGATCAGCGGACGCTCAGCGCTCATTAACCCCGGCAAGGGCAGCCTTTCCTCGGCCAGTCCTTCTGAAGTTTGCCGCGAGAATATATTGTATTTTCGCGTGGGTCCTCGTCCATTCTCGTGGGTGCTCGGATAATATTTATTCTTGCATGTCCTCTCTCCACCAGCAGGTGTCAGTGTGAGATCACATTTCTAAATTAAACCTGAGCTCAGGGGCTATTGCATAAAATTAGCCATTAGATGACGAAGATCTAGTATGTCAAGGGTCAGTCAGTCTTGTTATTTGGTATCAAATTATGCCAATCTACGTCTACGAACTGACTTTTAAAAAAAAAGAGTTAACAGCCTTAACGAAAAACTCTGATGACTATTTTGTAAGACTAGATTCTTTTGATTAAACGGTTAGTTCACCCAAAAATTTGAATTAGCCCATTATTTACTCACCCTCAACTCATAGGTGTGTATGACATTCTTCTCTCAGACGAACACAATCAGAGCTATATTAAACAATATCCTGGCTCTTCCAAGCTTTATAATGACACTGACTTGATGGGTCGTTTTTGAAGTCCATAAAAGTGCATCTATCCATCATAACAGTGCCTCTATCCATCATAAAAGGGCATCCATCCATCATAAAAGAACATCCATCCATCATAAAAGTGCATCCATCCATCATAAAAGTGCATCCCTCCATCATAAAAGTGCATCTATCCATCATAAAAGTGCATCCATCCATCATAAAAGTGCATCTATCCATCATAAAAGTGCATCTATCCATCATAAAAGTCCATCTATCCTTCATAAAAGTGCTTTTATCCATCATAAAAGTGCATCCATCCATCATAAAAGTGCATCTCTCCATCATAAAAGTGCATCCATTCATCATAAAAGTGCATCCATCCATCATAAAAGTGCATCTATCCATCATAAAAGTGCATCCCTCCATCATACAAGTGCATCCCTCCATCATAAAAGTGCATCCATCCATTATCCAGTCTGGCCGTTATCATATCGCATGTGGAAGCTAAGCTTTCATAGGAAAATCATTGAAAAGTTGAAACACTCACTTTGCTCCGCACCGCTCCGTTATGAATGCCCGATCCGAGCGGCCGCAGCCGTGCTCATTTCCATTCTGTGAGTGAGATCCTCCCCTGTGGGTGGTTGATAACATGCAGAACAGCTCCTGTAGTCTCTAGCCTCTGGACAAAAATCCTCTGATGACGCAAAATGACGATATTTGGGTCATCAGAGGATTTTTTCCAGAAATAAAATGCATAATTCTCTCGTCTCAAGGGGACATGAGGGGGGAAAGTACCATAATTCCAATATACTACCGGGTTTCTACTGATACAAAGCTTAATGCTAAATCACTGAAGTTACCCTTTAACAACATACACGGCATAATTTTTGGAATGACATCTTAAGAGAAAAAAAAAAAAAACTTTTTAGTCGCATAACATCGGCTAAAGGAAACTTTTTCTTCACAAGTTATGTTTAATTCATAAAGTGAAGACTATACGGTGTTTTATTTTTACAATTGATTATTCAATTCCTGTAGTGTTTCTTACATGTTAAATAAACCCAGGCTATTGTACCTGAAAAACTACTTTTAATATTAAAAATAAAATAAAATTGCTTTATTACAGAAGACTGCCAGTCATGTGAGTAATGATTGCAGTCAGATTGGGAAAGAAATGGGAAGAAAAACTCAAGGTTCACATTTAATTAAGATTAATAAGACTTATTCAACTAAAATTGGAAAAGTAACACCGTAAACTGTATTCAAACTTTATTTGAATCGTGAAAGGATTCCCACCCCTAATACTTTGATCCGAAGGCACATAACGTCATCAATTCTTACATTTGGAAATAATCAAACATATCAGAGCATACAGTAGAAAATATATAATATGATAAAAGAAATCAACAACATTTCAAAGAATAATAATGCAACAAATAAAGAGGATTAAATGACTAGAGATTTCTTAAAGAATACATTATTAGGATTCATAAAAGGAATAATTATTCAAATAAATAACAGACATTAATCAAAAGAATAAATTAAATAAATTTGAATACAAATAATTTTGCATACAGCACTTGTAATTTGCTTGAGTAGCTGCATCTGAAGCAGAATCTGTTCATTTAATTAAGCCGTAATTATGCAGTACGAGGACAGTGGTCAGTATGTAGATTATGAGGACAGTGAGGCCGACACCGACAGCGACATGGTTCAGGATCAACGTCGTTCTAGAGGACTTGATCGCTAAATCTTGCTGCCCAGTCATGTTAGCATTTCGAGTCTGAGGAAACAAACAAAAACTGTTAGTGCATGCTTTCCTTTCATACTAAAAATCTGCATTCCCTTTCAGTCAGTACACTATGAGTTACGCCAGTTACTGACGAAATGGGGGTTTCGCTTAGAAGCCAATCGCCTTTGAGATCTACAAAACGAGCCAATGGCATGAAAATGCCATGGGTCTGAGGAATTTGCATAATGCAACCCCGCCCCACCGCGTGGGTATAAAGGGTGTTGCATTGCCCGCAGGCATTATGTTTCTGCTTCAGAGCCGAGTATCACTTGCCTGAGCGTTTATATCTCTTCAAGACGAGCTTCTCTCCAGAGTGTTGGTGTGACGGCGCGTTCCAGCGAATTTCGCATTCATGTCGATCTGTGCAGTGATCCGCATAGCGTGCGCGTTCTCCCTGGGCGCTTCAGCATTTCTGCAGAGTACAAACTCCTCTCTAAAAGAGCTGCACGTGGCACGTCTTTTTCAAGATGTCTCGCCCGTGCTCCGTTCCTGGGTGTGAGAAGCGCGAGGACGTCGCAGGAAGGCAGCCCCGACGGGCAGCTCGGAGGTGATATCGGTTCTTTCCCAGGAGATGGTAGCAGGATCATTCCTTCCCCCGGTGGAGGGCCGGGGGAGAATCCTTGGTTTTCCCCTTCACCCTATTCATGGTTAAAGAAAGAACCGACACTTTCACCTCCGAGCCCCAAGAGGGCGCGGCTGGCAGTGGGCAACGCAAACCAGCCTCACCACTCTCAGCCCCCTCTGTCGCCAGCCCCCTGGCAGATGAGACCCCCGTGGAACGCTCGTCCTTTCCTGGTCTCCTCTGTTAGGGCGCGGAATTCGACCCCGCCCACACCTCGGGACGCTCCCACGCCTCCCATGTCTGGGCTGGACATTCCGCCTCGCTTCCCCATCGTGGGTACGCCTGTGGTTTTCTCATGACCCCACTGGTTCAGTTTTTGGTAGCCTGGCTAGTGCTTCCCAATCTGTCCAGCTGGCTCGCTCGCACCATCAGGCTCGGCTATGCGATTCAGTTTGCACGATCTCCTCCCCGGGTTCGCGGAATCCGCTGTCATGCGGAAGGGTGCGGTCAAGATTGTCCCTCCAGCCGAGATGAAGTCCGGCTTCTACAGCCCCTACTTCATTGTACCCAAGAAAAACGGTGGGTTACGACCGATCCTGGACCTGCGCGTCTTGAACTGAACCCTTCACAGGCTTCCATTCAAGAAGTTGACAGCCAAACGCATTTTCGAATGCGTTCGTCCGTTGGATTGGTCTGCAGCGATCGACCTGAAGGATGCGTACTTTCATGTCTTCATTCTTTCTCGACACAGACCGTTTCTACGGTTTGCCTTCGAGGGGCAGGCATATCAGTACACGGTTCTCCCATTCGGGTTAGCCCTGTCCCCTCGCGTCTTCACGAAAGTCGTCGAGGCAGCCCTTGTGCCACTCAGGCAACATGGGGTTCGCATCCTGAACTATCTCGACGACTGGCTGATACTGAGTCACTCTCGAGAGCAGGTTTGCGAACACAGGGACCTGGTGCTGCAGCACCTAGCTCTTCTGGGCCTTTGGTTTGGGTCAACTGGGAAAAGAGCAAACTCTCCCCAGTGCAGAGGATCTCTTTTCTCGGTATGGAAATCGACTCGGTCGCCATATACGCGCAGTCTCTGCTGACTTGTCTTCGCCAGTTCGAGGGCAAGTGTGCGGTTCCACTGAAATACTTTCAGAGGCTCCTGGGGCATATGGTCTCCGCAGCCGCGGTCATGTCGCTCGGTTTGCTTCAGCACTGGCTTCGCAATCGAGTCCCAAGGTGGGCACGGCAACAGGGCACGCTCCGGGTCCCAGTGACTCGGGCCTGCCGTCAGACCTTCACCCCGTGGACGAACCTCAGTTTTCTACGGGCAGGAGTTGTCCCCCTAGAACGAGTTTCCAGGCATGTTGTTGTATCAACAGATGCCTCTGCCACGGGCTGGGGTGCCATGTGCAATGGACATGCTGGGCTCCTGGAAAGGACCCCGGCGCCAATGGCATGTCAATTGCCTCGAGTTGCTGGCCCTAGTCTTGCCCTGCACCGCTTCCGAGCCCTGCTCAAGGACAAGCATGTACTGGTCCGTTCAGACAACACGGCAACAGTAGCGACAAGGTGGTCTATGGATCTCAGACCAGCTCTTTGTCTGTTACGGAGGGCAGCAGAAAGGGAAGGCTCTCTCCAAGCAGAGGTTGTCTCACTGGATAGTGGACGCCATTGTCCTGGCATACCAGGTTCAAGGCATGCCGTGCCCCTTTGGGGTAAGAGCACACTCCACCAGGAGCGTTGCTTCCTCTTGGGCTCTAGCGCATGGCGCCTCGCTGACAGACATTTGTAGAGCTGCAGGCTGGGCGACACCTAACACATTCGCAAGTTTCTATAATCTCCGAGTGGAGACTGTGTCCTCTTGTGTCATCAGGTGTCATCGCTTGCTGCGCCATTCCACTCCTCGGACTGGATGCGTGCGCATATCCACTCAGGTGAGCTTCTCAGCAGGCCCTGAGTTCCTGCAGCACTGTTGATGCCGACACCAGAGTGCATGCCCGGTTGGTCAGCCCTCGTGTTCCGGCTAGGTGCCTCCATCTGCATGGTTCCCCCTTTGGGCAACCCCCACATGTGTATTTCCACGGTAAGTCTCTTCGAGCACATGTTTTCCTTTGGCAAGACACCTTGCCACCCCTGGGGTTGAAATATTCCACCTGCGGGTGGATACCCCAGTGTTTTTCCATATGTAGTGTGTATTCTTAAGTCCTCCCTTCGGGCAGGCATTGTGTTGCATTTCTCCACGTGGGATATGCTTCCCAGTGTACCTTGATATTGGCATTGAGCCCAGTCCCTTGTTCGTGCTCAGACTCATGTCAGGGATCTCGGGTCAGCGCAGGACGCTGGAGGACAGCCGTCGTGGCGAGATTGAATTGGGACTCCCATTTTGTCAGTAACTGACGTAACTCGTAGTGTACTGACTGAAAGGGAACGTCTTGGTTACGTTTGTAACTCTCGTTCCCTGAAGGAAGGGAACGGAGACGTTACGTCCCCATGCCACTACCGCTGTACCGCTGGAACGGCCAGGCACTCCTGCCTCGGCTCTTCAGCAGGTAAACATAATGCGAGTGTGCAATGCAACGCCCTTTATACCCACGCAGTGGGGCGGGGTTGCATTATGCAAATTACGCAGACCCATGGCATTTTCATGTCATTGGCTCGTTTTGTAGATCTCAAAGGCGATTGGCTTCTAAGCGAAACCCCCATTTCGTCAGTAACTGACGTAACGTCTCCGTTCCCTTCCTTCAGGGAACGAGGGTTACATACGTAACCGAGACATTTTTCTTTCTGTAATGTCATATTATAGAATATAGATCAGTGCTTTTGATGCCCCCAAGTGTAAATCCAGAGTTATCACCCTAATTATGCTGTGATCTCTGGTGTAAAAGGAGAATCCAGCTGCCAATATATAGGCATCATGAAAATATTGAATAAATGTTGTGTTTGTGGTAGGGCAGACACGGATCTATCATGTTCTGGGGTGGGGGGACCCTTAGAATCTTCACAGTCTTTCGCCCCACTAGCAGAAGCTCTTACTGCAGTCTTTCATAATTTAGCCCCAGGGCCCATTTAAAACCAGGTTTCGGTACCCATCCCTAATGACAATGGCATAATTACTTCTCTACGGATCAAGTCCAGACCGAACTGCCCGAGCTCAAATGTTGTGGGCGGGGCTAAGGGGCTAATTATCCAGGCTAATTTTAAACATTCTATCAGACAAAGAAAGACTTTAAAGTTCACCCAAAAATTTTAAAATTACAATTCTGTCATCATTTACTCGGCCCTTGAGTTGTTCCAAACCTGAATGAGTTTCTTTCCTCTGTTGAACACAAAAGACAATATTCTGAAAAATGTTTGCTGCACACATTGACTTCCATTGTATTTTTGTTCCTACTATGGAAGTCCTATTTTACCGATCTGAGCTCATGGCGCATGTGCTCTTAGGGCGTGTCCGTATCCACTTTTGCTAGTTTAACGACGGAAAATACAGTCGGACCGCCAGGTGTATGGTCCAAAAGGGTTGTCCCTCGTCTCTTAATGAGTCATGGGTGTGTTTTGGGCGTAACGTGCAATAAACCAATCAGAGTCTCATCTCCCTTTCCCTTTAAAAGCCAGTTGTGCTGCACCATGGGCGGATTCACTATTTACATGAGGAGAGACTGAACGCTTCTCCAGAGAGGAATCCTTTCATTGTTAATATTTAAAAATGTGTGTGTAATAAGCAGAGTGTATGTGCACATATTACTAACACACCCTTTAAATAACACAAAAATACTGCGCTATTGACTTTTTGAGCAGGTTTGTGTTGGTCTCAGTGGTTTTCAGTTCCTCATAATAGCAACACTCCAACAATGCTCCTGATCACACCTGGTGTTCAGACCAGATGCCCATCGGTGAACAGATGCGCCAGTGCATTTGATATTTAAACAACGTGGAGCTGGACGTGAACATGAGAACGGGCTGAAACTAGCAGAACACACTTGCGTCGGGTGTATGATTGAGCCCAATGGGTGACATCAACTCTCTGATTTCAAACATTCTTCAAAATATCGTCTTTTGTGTTCAACAGAAGAAAGAAACTCATACAGGTTTGGAACAACTTGATGGTGAGTAAGGCCGCATTTACACTACAGGTCTTGGTGCACAATTCAGATTTGATGACTATATCAGCTTACGTCATCTTTTAAAAGCGACCCGTATCGGATATTTGCATTTACACTATACACTGGCGAAACAGCCCAAGATGTTCTGACCCGGAAAAGGAAGTAAAACGGCGTGATATGCAATGGATGCAGGCGAAATTATTATTAAATGTTGCTTTGAAACTTTACAGGTCAGCAAAACATTGCCTTCGTCTTCCATCATGCCATTAGTGTCATGTGATCGCAGTTTGTGTCCACCTGAGTTGAAGTCATTCGCCTCCGTCCCTTTTTCAATGACGTACGACTCGCTTTTACTGGGGAATATCTGATCTGACCGCTTATGTGGCAGACGCAAATGCCCGCATCCGAATCATACACTGTAAAAAACAATCAGGTCTCCAATTGAACATTTTCTAGTGACCGATCACATCTAAATTTTTCAATTTTTCAGTTGGCCAAATTGAATTTCTGTGAATTGATGCAATTTAGTTCAATTAAAATTCAAGAAATTCAATTTGGCCAACTGAAAAATGTAGATGTGATCGGTCACTATAAAATGTTCAATTGGAGACCTGATTGTTTTTTACAGTGTATCGGATTTATTACGACATATGAGTGAGGCCTGAATCTGATCTGAGGATATCGGAATTCATGCGTTTTGTTCCTGCTTACACGTTCACGTCATATCCGATCTGTGCCTCATGAGAGGGAAACATCGGAATCGACCGTTCGCAAAGACCTGCCCCCTTTAGTTACCATTGCTATGTCTGACAAGCCGCATTCTCACACACACACACACACACACGTTCTCACGTAGAGAAAATACATCACGGAGCAAAGAGGACACTGACAACACGCCGACAGACAGGAGAGAGCAAGTTACTTTTGATATGAAACAAAGTCTCAACTTTCAAATTTTGAAAGCGTTATGAATCAGCAAATCTGCTGAAATCACGTGACTCTGGCGATCCAAACTGCTGAATCGACTCACTGATTCATAGCGCTTCGAAGCTTCATGATGCTGTGTTTTGAAATCGGTCATCACTACACTGTAAAACCCAACAAGTTCAGCTAACTCATTTCATTTAAGGACACCGATTACCTCAAACCATTTAAGTTTATAAAAAACAATAGTTATGAGTACTCTGCACTTATTTTAATCAAGTCCACTAAAAAAGGATATTTCTCAATATACAATTAAACTTTACACTGCATTCAAATACTTGATATAGCTGAACCTTCCCTATTTTGAGTAAAACAGCTGAAATTACAAACTTTAAATGAAATCAGAGTGCTTCCAGTTACTGCTAGCTCACAATAGCACACACAAAGTCAAATCTAGTAAGTTAAGCTAACTCATTAAATTTGAGGACACCGATTACCTTAATTATTTTAATTTTACAAAACAATAGTTTTGAGTACTTTGAACTTATTTCAATTGAGTTCACTAAAATAAGACACTCATTGCTATCAAGAAATTAAGTGATTAATTAAGTGATGATTGAGCATTAGTGATGAACACCTGATGCTAATGAGCAAAATCACAGAAGGAAAGAGAAACACAAGAACTACAATTGACTTAAGACACAGCTTTAGATTAAATAACAGAAGATACAAGAAGACATTAACTCTCTGAAGATCTCAGCAGAGGAGGATTAAACAACTCCACAAACAGCATTACCAGCCTCACACATTACTAACCAGCCTGACTTTATTTCTGTCATTTCTGTTATATTGAAAATAATAGTTTAATTGAAGTCACCATGATGGAGATGAGTGTTTGCTTTAGTTGGGCTCTTGACCCTTAAATCTCTAATATTATTTTTTTCTCTGGCTGCTTTAACTGTGTGTCTAGAAAGCACATTTGAGGAATGCCAAGAGAAAATATGATTAATGTTGCCTATACAATGATGTTGTTATAATCATCATATAATGGCTTAAGTTCAGTTGGAGTTGTATGCTCTTGTATTGTGTAGTTAATTTTTGTATTATTCATAATGGTGGCTACATAATTAAACAGCACAAGATCTAGAACTCTTGTGGTAATTGAATAATGAGCAAGATTTTAAAATCATGTAGTGCTCAAAAGGTTTTAATCTAAGGCATTACTTAGACACACACATATATCAAGAATCTGTGTATGAATCTCAACAATGGTAACAATCAATGAAAAGCTTCATGCTGCAGTGCATGCTGGATACCACCAATCAAAACTCCCTCATGGGTCCCAGCATGCATTGCGGCATGAATAAATTATGGATCTGAATTGTGACAAATTTTCTTTGATTCTTACTGTTTGCTTTTACTTATGCTGTGTTTGTTGTGATGTTCAAAGTTGATCTGTTTATCTGAATATTTTTTTTTTATTGTCACCATTGTTGAGATTCATACTCTGATTCTTGATATCTATGTGTGTCCAAGTACTGTTGTAGATAAAAACCATTAGTGCATTGATTTTATTAATTTAAGTCCTGCATACTGTTCAATTACCACAACCATCCTAATCTTGTGCTGTAGAATCACATAAGTTCTTTTGTGAATAATACAAAAAAATAATTACACAAAACCTCTATAAGCAGAGCATTAGACTCTGAATGAGATCAGTAATTCAGGCACTACATGACGATAATATCATCAGCAAAAAACAACCAACACCAGCTGATCACATTTCCTCTTGGCTTTTCTTACCATAACAAATGTGCTTCGTAAACACAGTTAGGGCAGCCAGAGCAAAGCATATTTGGTCAAGGGTCAATATCCCAACAAAAGCAAACACTGAACACCATCATGGTGAATTCAAACAAAACTATTATTTTCAATATAACAGAAATGACAGAAATAAAGTTAGTTTGGTTTGTAATGTGTGAGGCTGGTAATGCTGTTTGTGGAGTTGTTTAATCCTCCTCTGCTGAGATCTTCAGAGATTTAATGTCTTCTTTTGTCCTTCAGTTGATTTCATCTAAAGCTGTGGCTGAAGTCAGTTGTAGTTCTTGTGTTTCTATTTCCTTCAGTGATTCTGCTCATTACCATCATCAGGTGTCACCACCAATACGCAATTATCACTTATTTAATCACTTAACAATACAATTATTATCCAATTATCATGCTGGGAACTAGAAATGTTCTATAACTCATTCAGTTTGAGTTCTGTTTCAGTCATTGTGTCCACACAACATTCGGTAATATTTGAGTGCAGTGAACTCATTTTTATTTAGTACAACTGTTAGGTTTTACAGTGTATATAAGTCGTTATTTAGGGTTTTTTTGCGCACAAAAACTATTCTCGTCACTCCATAAAGTTACTATAGAACCACTGTAGTGAGATGGACTTTGTAACGACGTCTTTAGTGTCTTTTAAGGGTCTTGAGAGTGAACCGTGCCATTGTGCCAATGGAGGCCTTTCAGAGCCATCAGATTTACACTAAAATATCTTCATTTGTGTCTGAAGATGAACGGAGGTCTGACGGGTGTCCAACGACATGAGGGGAAGTCATTAATGACAGAATTTTCATTTTTGGGTGAACTAACACTTTAAAATGTGCGGGTGGAATATCCCTTTAAGTGTTATAATATATCTCAAGCAATTTGAAATGAGAGTGAATACTTACAGAGATCGAGTAGATGATGGCAGCGATGCCCAGAGGTAAACAGCAGCACAGCATGGTAAAGATGGAGTAACCCAAGTAAGCTTTTGTAGCATGTGTGGAGGTCATGAACACAGTGGGCTGAGCGATGACCCCAGTGTGAGCTGGTCCTGGAGGATATGCAGACATGTCCATCACAGGCTGACCCATGGGAAGCTGCTCTCCTGGAGTGAATGAGGGGTTTATTCTCCCAATTTCTGGTCCTTGATTGTACATTTCTTGATCTCTTTGGCTTTGTCCTCCTCGCTGGTCAATCTGCAGTCAGTCTGATGCGTTCATGAACCTCGTTCTCTGATTTATAGGAGTCTAATGGGATGTGGTTTACAGCTTGTAAGGGAAGTATGGCAGAAATTAACTGAGAATTGCTTCATCTTAAACTGGTTGAACCAGTTTTTCTGTTAGGTTGAAGTGACAAAATCTGGCTTTTACCATCTTCGTCCTTTTTTATCTTTTTATCTTTCTAGTGGTACTTCTTTTAGTATATGCTCCAAAAACTTGGAATTGTCCACCAAATGAAAGAGGCTTAGCGTTCATATTTCATATCAAGGCGGGTTGAGACATATCTCTTTATAGTTGCTTATCAGTAAAACATACGGTGTGTAATGTTTGTTTTTTAACACTTTATTTTACAGTGTCCTTGTTACATGTACTTACCATAATAACAGTAAATTATGCATAATTACATGCAACTAACCCTCAACCAAACCCTAATAACCTAAAAATAAGTACATGTTGTTAAACTCAGTACTTAAATATACCTTAAAATAAAGTGTAACATTATGTTTTTAACTTACATTCTGATTCTCTTATTTCATTTTTTTATATTATTATATTGATAATGAGGTCAAACTGTACGACAATGTCTTTATTTTACATTGTGAATATTTTATAGTTGTTTATGAAGATTTGTGTGAGTTTTTTCCATTATTTGTTTGTATGCTTGTGAAGCACGCCATGTATGAAAAGTGTTTATTATTATA
The DNA here is from genome assembly GCF_949357685.1 of Gobio gobio. Classification (NCBI taxonomy): domain Eukaryota; kingdom Metazoa; phylum Chordata; class Actinopteri; order Cypriniformes; family Gobionidae; genus Gobio; species Gobio gobio. The sequence continues at coordinate 4,064,565 of NC_137112.1, read as the reverse complement.
ATCAAGCTTAAAATATGTTTTAACCTTAAAGTCAAAAATGCAATTAAATCATAAATAAAATGCAAACTACTTTAAGAATAGTATAGCAAAACATGAAAGATTTCCTGTTTCTTTTGTTTGTCGATGGCCAAAATTATGTTTATTTGGTAGAAGCTCATCAAAAAAAGATCCTATTATAGTTATTAATATTTAAATTATTTAAAATTGAATTAAAGTTATAGTAATTTGGTGGTGTGTTGTTCTCATTTTTATTAGTTTTTTATATAGGTGTCTTTTAAAAAACAAAAACAAAATTTACAACACAACAAAATTAATAATACTTTGTCAATATATATATATCTTAGAACAAATTAAACTAAATTAAAATTAAATAACTTTAAGGTTTTTATATTTTATTTTGTTAGTCAACGTTTATTTTATTAGGCTATTTTTCCAGTAATTTTTGTAATGATTTTAATTTTAATTAAAGAGATTTCCTCAACTTGTTTCAAACCTGTATGAGTTTCTTTCTTCTGCTGAACACAAAAGAAGATATTTTGAAGAATGTTGTTGTAATCTGACAGTTGCCGACACCCATTGACGAGTAGGAAATGAAATATAATTGAAGTCATTCTTGAGGGTGAGTAATGACAAAATGTACATTTTTTGGGTGAACTATCCCTTGAACTCGTGTCGTCCAACAGTCATAAAGATTGATGTCAACACAGGGGAAGAATGTGTGTACCAGAGCCATAGAAAAAACTATTCTTGAGAGACCAGGGGGTTATTCCAGAAAGCAGGTTATGTTCAGGGGCGTAAATCACGGGGGGGACGGGGGGGACAGGACCCCCCCAATCTGAGGGCTGGCCCCCCCTAAAAACCATGCTGAGTATTGTAAATAATATAATGATATATACTTAAAATAAATGTGTAAGTAGTAAAACAATACAAAAGCAAACGGGACAAAAAATGCGTTTAAGTTTAGAAACATTTTGAGTCCCCCCTTCCCCCTTGCCCCACAGTGGTTTGATCCACCGCGCACCTCAACTAACGATACATAGAACATAAAAAACTACCACAAGTTTGGGGAGAGAACAAAGCTCTTCAGACAGCAGTTGTGAAACTCCAGTAAGCTGTCAATGCTATATTATTAACTTTAAACATCAGATGAAGTGACTCTTTTCTCTTTAATACAGATTAGGCAAAACCCTGTTAGCATCACTTGCCCACCGCGGCACCGCCCCGGGCCACCGTTGTTTTCATTTTTATAGTAATAAAATAATTTTGTTTAGTTAGAGAACAGACACAACAATTAAAAACTAAACGTGTCTGCATACAGCACGAGCCCAACGAGAGTCAGATTTCATTCATCACTAGAGCAAACAGCTGACAGACAAGATGATCGCGGAAGTTTTGGTTTCAAAGCGAAATGTAAAAGTGCCTATTTAAGGGAGTGTGTCATTGTACTGTTTTCTTGCTGTGTTTTTCATTAAGAATAATAGACTAATGAACCCATAATTCAAGCAACCCACCCTCGAATTGGCGCTAATTCTAAACCTAAAGTATATGCGCACGGCGCTCTGTCAGATCTGTGTTGGGTTTTGCTCAATATGATAATAAGTGGCAGATCAGACTTGCTGCAGTTGAATATCTAAAGATCTGAATATCATAGTATAAAATACTATGTGGAGGATGCAAGATAATTTTAAATAATATGACTGTGTGGTGAACCTTACTCATATTTAAACAACTATTGCTTTGTGTTGTTGGTCAGATAAAATGACAGAGAAAAGAAAAACGGACATTAGATCATTTTTCAGTGCACCAAAACGCCAAATAAGCACAATTATTTTTATTTTTTTTATTTTTTGTGGTACACATATCCTTACAAGTACGATTTTGGCTATTTTATTTGTGTCCCCTTCAAAAATTGCTCTTGAGAAATTTCATGTTTATCGTCCCCCCCTACTGTTAGATAAAATTTACGCCCCTGGTTATGTTTAAGGGTAAGTAAGCGGATACAAGGCGAGGTAACTTTCAGGATATGCAAGTCTCCATATCAACTCACTCTCTGAACATCACCTGCTCCGGAGCAGCTCATGATCCAAGGTTAGTTTGCTTAAGAGGTATCCAGATGCATGTTATATAATTCATATACGTAGTTATATTAATATAATTAAATGTGTTATATAGTTATAGTTAAATAATATAAACTATTAGCACTATTACAACAAGGTAATGTTTAAATGTTAATTCAATTCAAATATGTTTATTGTATTGTCATCTCACACATGGATCTGTATTCAATTAATTAGCATCAAACAAACAATATAATCCTTATTCTCAGTGAATAAAGAATACTTATTCAATGAAAAGGTCGAAAAAAGGATGGCACAACCACCAGATAGGTGGCGATCTGCACTAAGTAGGTTATGTAAATTGGCCTTAAACAAAAGAAGAAGAAGGAAGTAAAATGGCGCGCTCTTAGCGTCTGTTTCCGTGGTCAATCATCGAATCGTCGCTCTGTTGAGGATGTCTTGTGTGTTAACCGGGAACACACTCTGAGTTTTCTGAACTTACTCACAGACGTGTTTTTGGAACCAGAATACCTTGAGTGAACAAGGTTTGGGTTAATCAACCGGGAGTTCAAGGTATATGTGACGGTAAGTTAACCTTGTTTTCTGGAATACCCCCGGTAAATTAGCTACAATACTCAACGCTGTAAAATCATGCACTCGCATGACCCAAATAAAACGACCACACAAAATAAGAGTAGGCTACTAGGGAGACCGAACGTCCTGTTTTTTCCCAGGACATGTCCTGTTTTCAAGTCCTGTCCTGGCCCTAATATAACAATTTTCTATCCATACAGAGGGTTCTTTAAATGTATTGAAATTAATAAAGCATCTTTTAGTAAACTTTGAGTATCATTTGATTATCTCATTGCCGAGCTGAGTGTCCTGGTTTTCGGTAATCAAAATATGATCACCCTAAGTGTAGAAATTTGTACCTTTTAAGGTACAAGTGGCCGTCACTGGGGTATATTTTTGTACCTCTAAGTCAGGCGAAGGCAAGTTCGGTCCTAGAGAGCTGATGAGAGTTTAGCTCCAACCCTACTAAACCACCACAGTATAAAACTCATGACTCCCAGCATGCATTGCAGCATTATGTATGTCACCATTGTTGAGATTCATATGCCCCCCCCCCCCCCCCCCCCCAAGAATGTATTTAAAAATTTGAATTCAGAATGTCTGACCTGTGGCAAGAAATATGGTTGGTGAATAATATTCATTAATAGTTTTAGTCAGTGATTAGTTTGGTCAAACATGTTTCTTCATGACTGTCATGATCACCAGTGAGAGTGCCCGTGTAGTCCACCAGAGGGCACTCCACCTCAGACTATTGCCATATCACCAAAGACTACATTACCCACAATACTCACTGCCCGGACACATCATTCCTGATTTCATCCACCTGTGTCTCATTTACCTTTTTATCTCCCCCGATAAAAGCCTGGTCAATTCTGTCAATCATTGCAAAGTCTTGTTTGTTGTATTACTGCATTTCTGAGCATTTCCCCTGGTTTCTCATCTCTTGGTTTTGGATTGCTTGCTTTTTATTGGTTTTTATATAGCCTATACACACGTTCTTAAAGTTGAAACCAAGATTTTATTAATTTCATAACTCTTATACAAAAGCCCTCAAAATTATGAAAATGCAATCAGTCTTTTTTCCATTATAGAAGAATATGATCTTCAAACAAAACCCTAGCCCCTTTAATGTTTTTGTTTCTTTTATTATGATTCCCCTGATATATTTTTCTACTGTACTTTCAAGCATATGATCTGTGTTTTGTAATACAAAAATGTTCTGTTATTGCCATGCTGTTTGTAAATGATTATTTGTTCAGCATTTAAAAAAATATATGCCCTCTCTTATGTGAAGCCTCCATTTTGATCTATTCTATTAATATATCTATCTATATATCACCTATGAATCTATATCATTCTATATCTCTAACTTATGCTGTGCTATCTGTCACTATCTAACTTAGCCTATATGAATGTGTCACTATATCTATCCTAGCTGTCACTGTCTATAATTATCAGTCAATATATCTGATTTAAATCTAGCCTAAATCTAGCCTAACTAACCTAAGCGCACTATAAATCTCACTTGTATCACAAAATCTCTCACAAAAACCGACGAGGTGACGATGGATTTACTTCACTTTTAAACTGTGGTGAATTAGGTTTATACAGACCGTTTCGGAAGGCGCCACCTGATGAAACACTTCGAAGCTTCATTTAGCCATAGACACGTGACATGGGTGTTTCGAATCACAGTTCGGAGCAGTGTTTCGAAACATCTGCGCTTCGGGATCTCGGCAGAGCGCAGAAACGTTAGTTTCGCGTCGGCCATCCCTACTCCTGTCTTGATTGCCTGTTTGGACAGCTTGCATGTGTATGACCTTTTGCCTGTTTTATGGACTACGACACTGTAACAAAAGCCACACTCACATAAAAAGCCAAGAGTCAAACTGCCCAACTAAAGGAAACACTGATCTCCATAATGGTGACATTTTCAACATCAACATCTAAACTTCTGATCAATCAATCTCTTCCGATCTCTCAATAAGAGCTTCTATAGACGTCTTCAGGGTTGGAGTTAAACTCTGCAGGACAGCGGCTCTCTAGGACCGAACTTCGGCTCTAAATCAGTCCCTCCAGAAAAACGCAATTATGCGATTGCATTATTTAATGCATAATCAACCAAAGTCTGCATATTTATAAGGGGGGGCCGCATTTTTTCAAGTACGCAGCACTTTCGCCGTGTAAATTGCTTATTTCCGCGTGCAAAATATGTTTCATAATTTCATAATCCCCGCATTTTCGTTGCAAAAAAGTCATATATATTAGCAGAAAGTTCAAAAATATTTGTTTACTTCACACAAGAGTCGCCATTTCCCCCTATTGCCATGGGAACATTTTGAAGTGACGTAATTACCTGACGTGATCGTCTTCGAAAAGCTGCAAACCCCGTGGAGAAACCATAGATATCGGTGAAACCATGATGAAGCACGCAAATTCCCAATTGCCAACAAAAATAACAGCAAAAGACAAAGCAGTTTCCCGGTGTGTTGACCGATTTCAAAACACGGCATCATGAAGCTTCGAAGCCTTATGAATCAGTGAGTCGATTCAGCGGTTTGAATGGCCAGAGTCACGTGATTTCAGCAGTTTGGGCGTTTGACACGCAATCCGAATCATGAATCGACTCACTGATTCATAACGCTTCGAAGCTTCATGATGCTGTGTTTTGAAATCGGTCATCACTATATAAGTCGTTATTTAAGTTTTAGCACAAAAACTATTCTCGTCGCTTCATAAAGTTATTGTAGAACCACTGTAGTGAGATGGACTTTGTAACGACGAGAGTGTAAAGTGCATTGTGCCAATGGAGGCCTTTCAGAGCCATCAGATTTCAACTAAAATATCATTTGTGTCTGAAGATGAACGGAGGTCTGACGGGTGTTCAACGACATGAGGGGAAGTAATTAATGACAGAATTTCATTTTTGGGTGAACTAACCCTTTAAGAGATTGCACTTTGTACATTGGAAGCACTCAAATGTCTGTTTTGTGTAGCTACCTCTGTAAAACAGGAAGTTATTTATTAATTTTTTCAGAAGTTGTAGCATGTTCCTTTTGTAAAGCTACAGAACTTGTTTGACTCAATGTTTTGTAAATGTGAGCCATGTGTTTATTAAGGTCTTCAATAAAACAAGATGAGAACTTAAATATTCCCAGCACTTTGCAATGTAGTGATTTTTTTCTCTTTTTCATCAAACCGCAGTTTTTGCAAGTTCCCGCAATTTGCATAAATATTAGGGATGAGCGAGTACAGCATTATCTGTATCTGTATCTGTATCTGTTAACCATATGAATTATCTGTATCTGTATCTGTACTCGGACTGGGCGGGGCCTAACCCGGAAGTGGGTGGGATTTAACCCAGAAGTGGTCCAGTTGTCTTGAAATGGGTGGGGCTTTAACCGGTATATTATTTTTAATCATGCAATTGATATGGGTTGATCAGAAATTGTTATATTTATTGCTGATTAGAAAACTATTTACATGACAGCATCAGCATTGAGCTTCAGATCAATGGTTTTGATCACGATAACAAACGAAGAGAGAGAGAGTATGTGTGTGTAGCTAATTAATTTGTAATATTATAGTTTTATACCCCTAATTCCTTTATTTTTTATGAAATACAGCAAGAAAGTGTCAGACACTCAGTGCGTGAAGTCAAAAAATTGGTTAGAGCCAGCAGACGGTTAAAAAAAAAAACCCTCTGATGACCGGCAGAGAGAGGGGGAGAGAGTGAGTGTGTGTGTGTGTAGCTAATTAATTTGTAATATAGTTTTTATACCACTACTTCCTTTATTTTTTGCGTGAATTCAAAAAACTGGTTCGAGCCAGCAGACGGTTAAAAAAAGAAAAAAAAAATCTCCGTCAGAGACGCAACGCGAGTCGCATTCTACCAAGCACCACGTCTGAACAAACCCCACTTTTACCAGAACTCTACTGGTTAATAAGTAAGTACTACAAACAAACCGAAATAAAAAAACAAACCTGAAGCTGAAGAAACCCTAAACGTTAACGGAAAAGACCCGCAAACCTGAGTGACTGAGAGAGAGAGAGAAAGAGAGCTGTTCTGTGTGTGTGTGTGTGTGTGTGTGTGTGTGTGTGTGTGAGTGAGCAGAGCGGGACACAGCAAATCTGTATGTGTAGGGGAGGGGCGCTGTGACTCGCCTATAACAGGACGCAGACACAGTCTGCTACCCAATGAGGATTTTTATTCAATCCGAGCACAGATATTGACTCGTTTTACTCGTATAATACTCGTAGCCTACTCGGCAAAAGTGCTTTATCCGTACCGGATACTCGTTTCAGCCGAGTATCCGGCTCAACTCTAATAAATATCCCGCATTTTCCATCGCATTTTTTAAGAAAACGTGCCGCATAATCAAGGATTTTTGCGCGCAACAATCACACAAAAAGCCACATTTTTCTGGAAGAACTGCTGAATGAGGAAAACAATGGTATAATTGTACCCTAAGGACCAATTGTGTACCTTTTAAAGGTACAATTATACCTTTGTTCCCCAAGAAACAAAATTGTACCTCCGCTGTACCTTTTTTTCTGAGAGTGCAGGGGGGTATTCCAGAAGGCAATGTTAACTAACCATCATAGATAGGAAAAGTAACACAAAAAGGTAAACTGTAATCAAATTTTATTTGAATCGTGAAAAGATTCCCATCCCTAATACTTTGATACGAAGGCACATAACGTCATCAATTCTGATGGAAAATATCTTACATTTGGAAATAATCAAACATATCAGAGCATACAGTAGAAAATATATAAATGATAAAAGAAATCAATAGCATGTGAAAGAAGAATAATGCAACATAAACATGATTAAATGACTAGAGATTTCATAAAGAATACATTATTAGGCAAGGCACGTTTATTTATAGCACATTTCATACACTGTGGCAATTCAAAGTGCTTTACACAGAAATGGAATTAAAATAATAAAATAAAAAAATGAATCATGGTTAAAATCGTGTTCTGAGGTGTGGGGGCCTCTTGGTTGAAATCGTGTTCTGGGGTGTGGGGGCCTCTTGGTTGAAATCGTGTTCTGGGGTGTGGGGGCCTCTCGGTTGAAATCGTGTTCTGGGGTGTGGGGGCCTCTCGGTTGAAATCGTGTTCTGGGGTGTGGGGGCCTCTCGGTTGAAATCGTGTTCTGGGGTGTGGGGGCCTCTCGGTTGAAATCGTGTTCTGGGGTGTGGGGGCCTCTCGGTTGAAATCATGTTCTGGGGTGTGGGGGCCTCTCGGTTGAAATCGTGTTCTGGGGTGTGGGGGCCTCTCGGTTGAAATCGTGTTCTGGGGTGTGGGGGCCTCTCGGTTGAAATCACGATCTGGGGTGTGGGGGCCTCTCGGTTGAAATCGTGTTCTGGGGTGTGGGGGCCTCTCGGTTGAAATCGTGTTCTGGGGTGTGGGGGCCTCTCGGTTGAAATCGTGTTCTGGGGTGTGGGGGCCTCTCGGTTGAAATCATGTTCTGGGGTGTGGGGGCCTCTCGGTTGAAATCATGTTCTGGGGTGTGGGGGCCTCTCGGTTGAAATCGTGTTCTGAGGTGTGGGGGCCTCTTGGTTGAAATCGTGTTCTGGGGTGTGGGGGCCTCTCGGTTGAAATCGTGTTCTGGGGTGTGGGGGCCTCTCGGTTGAAATCGTGTTCTGGGGTGTGGGGGCCTCTCGGTTGAAATCATGTTCTGGGGTGTGGGGGCCTCTCGGTTGAAATCGTGTTCTGGGGTGTGGGGGCCTCTCGGTTGAAATCGTGTTCTGGGGTGTGGGGGCCTCTCGGTTGAAATCGTGTTCTGGGGTGTGGGGGCCTCTCGGTTGAAATCGTGTTCTGGGGTGTGGGGGCCTCTCGGTTGAAATCGTGTTCTGGGGTGTGGGGGCCTCTCGGTTGAAATCGTGTTCTGGGGTGTGGGGGCCTCTCGGTTGAAATCGTGTTCTGGGGTGTGGGGGCCTCTCGGTTGAAATCATGTTCTGGGGTGTGGGGGCCTCTCGGTTGAAATCATGTTCTGGGGTGTGGGGGCCTCTCGGTTGAAATCGTGTTCTGGGGTGTGGGGGTCTATAGGTTGAAATCATGTTCTGGGGTGTGGGGGCCTCTCGGTTGAAATCGCGATCTGGGGTGTGGGGGCCTCTCGGTTGAAATCGTGTTCTGGGGTGTGGGGGTCTCTCGGTTGAAATCGTGTTCTGGGGTGTGGGGGCCTCTCGGTTGAAATCATGTTCTGGGGTGTGGGGGCCTCTCGGTTGAAATCGCGATCTGGGGTGTGGGGGCCTCTCGGTTGAAATCGCGATCTGGGGTGTGGGGGCCTCTCGGTTGAAATCGCGATCTGGGGTGTGGGGGTCTATAGGTTGAAATCATGTTCTGGGGTGTGGGGGCCTCTCGGTTGAAATCGTGTTCTGGGGTGTGGGGGCCTCTCGGTTGAAATCGGATCTGGGGTGTGGGGGCCTCTCGGTTGAAATCGCGATCTGGGGTGTGGGGGCCTCTCGGTTGAAATCGTGTTCTGGGGTGTGGGGGCCTCTCGGTTGAAATCGTGTTCTGGGGTGTGGGGGCCTCTTGGTTGAAATCGTGTTCTGGGGTGTGGGGGTCTATAGGTTGAAATCATGTTCTGGGGTGTGGGGGCCTCTCGGTTGAAATCGTGTTCTGGAGTGTGGGGGCCTCTCGGTTGCAATCGTGTTCTGGGGTGTGGGGGTCTATAGGTTGAAATCATGTTCTGGGGTGTGGGGGCCTCTCGGTTGAAATCGTGTTCTGGGGTGTGGGGGCCTCTCGGTTGAAATCGTGTTCTGGGGTGTGGGGGTCTATAGGTTGAAATCATGTTCTGGGGTGTGGGGGCCTCTCGGTTGAAATCGTGTTCTGGGGTGTGGGGGCCTCTTGGTTGAAATCGTGTTCTGGGGTGTGGGGGTCTATAGGTTGAAATCATGTTCTGGGGTGTGGGGGCCTCTCGGTTGAAATCGTGTTCTGGGGTGTGGGGGCCTCTCGGTTGCAATCGTGTTCTGGGGTGTGGGGGTCTATTGGTTGAAATCATGTTCTGGGGTGTGGGGGCCTCTCGGTTGAAATCGTGTTCTGGGGTGTGGGGGCCTCTCGGTTGAAATCGTGTTCTGGGGTGTGGGGGCCTCTCGGTTGAAATCGTGTTCTGGGGTGTGGGGGCCTCTCGGTTGAAATCGTGTTCTGGGGTGTGGGGGCCTCTCGGTTGAAATCATGTTATGAGGTGTGGTGGCCCCTCGGATGAAATCATGTTCTTGGGGCTCCTTGGTTATAATTGCGTTCTGGGGTGTGGTGACCCATCGGTTGAAATCGTGTTCTGGGGTGTGGGGGCCTCTCGGTTGAAATCATGTTATGAGGTGTGGAGGCCTCTCGGTTGAAATCATGTTCTGGGGTGTGGGGGCCTCTCGGTTGAAATCATGTTCTGAGGTGTGGGGGCCTCTCGGTTGAAATCGTGTTCTGGGGTGTGGGGGCCCTTCAGTTGAAATCGCGTTCTGAGGTGTGGGGGCCTCTCGGTTGAAATCGTGTTCTGAGGTGTGGGGCCCTTCAGTTAAAATCGCGTTGTGAGGTGTGGGGGCCTCTCGGTTGAAATCGTGTTCTGAGGTGTGGGGGCCCTTCAGTTGAAATCGCGTTCTGAGGTATGGGGGCCTCTCGGTTGAAATCGTGTTCTGAAGTGTGGGGGCCCTTCAGTTGAAATCGCGTTCTGAGGTGTGGGGGCCTCTCGGTTGAATTCGTGTTCGGCGGTGTGGGGGCCCTTCAGTTGAAATCGCATTCTGAGTTGTGGGGGCCTCTCGGTTGAAATTGTGTTCTGGGGTGTGGTGGCCCCTCGGTTGAAATTGTGTTCTAGGGCATTGGGGCTCCTTGGTTGAAATTGCGTTCTGGGGTGTGGTGGCCCCTCGGTTGAAATCGTGTTCTGGGGTGTGGTGGCCCCTCGGTTGAAATCGTGTTTTGGGGTTTGGTGGCCCCTCGGATGAAATTGCTTTCTAGGGCATTGGGGCTCCTTGGTTGAAATTGCGTTCTGGGGTGTTGGGGCCTCTTGTTTGAAACTGTGTTCTGTTTTGATGGCTTTCACGGTTGAAATTGCGTTCTGGGGTGTGGGGGCCCCTCGGTTGCAATCGCGTTCTGGGGCGTTGGGTCCTCTCGGTTGAAATCGTGTTCTGGGGTGTGGGGGCCCTTCGGTTGAAATCGCGTTTTGGGGTGTGGTGGCCTCTCGGTTGAAAACGTGTTCTGGGGTGTGTGGGCCTCTCGGTTGGAATCGTGTTCTGGGGAGGGGGCCCCCTCGGTTAAAATTGTGTTCTGGGGTGTGGGGGCCTCTCGGTTGAAATCACGATCTGGGGTGTGTGGGCCTCTTGGTTGAAATTGCGATCTGGGGTGTGGGGGCCTCCCGGTTGGAATTGTGTTCTGTTGTGTGGGGCCCCTCGGTTGAAATCACGCTCTGGGGTGTGGGGGCTTCTCAGTTGAAATCGTGTTCTGGGATGTGGGGGCCTCCCGGTTGGAATTGTGTTCTGGGGAGGGGGGGCCCCCTCGGTTAAAATCGTGTTCTGTTTTGTGGGGGCCCCTCGGTTGAAATCGCGCTCTGGGGTGTGGGGGCTTCTCAGTTGAAATCGTTTTCTGGGATGTGGGGGCCTCTCGGTTGGAATTGTGTTCTGGGGAGGGGGGGCCCCCTCGGTTAAAATCGTGTTCTGTTGTGTGGGGGCCCCTCGGTTGAAATCGCGTTCTGGGGTGTGGAGGCTTCTCGGTTAAAATCGTGTTCTGGGGTGTGGGGGCTTCTCGGTTGAAATTATGTCCTGGGGTGGGGGCCCTTCGCTTGAAATTATGTCCTGGGGTGGGGGCCCCTCGGTTGAAATCGCATTCTGGGGTGTGGGGCCCTTAGTTGAAATTGGGTTCTGGGGCGGGGGGCCCCCTCGGTATAAATCACATTCTGGGCGGGGGGACCCTTGGTTGAAATCATGTTCTGGGGCGGGGGGCCCCCTCGGTTTAAATCACATTCTGGGGTGTGGGGGCCTCTCGGTTGAAGTAATGTTCTGAGGTGTGGTGGCCTCTCGGTTGAAATCATGTTATGAGGTGTGGTGGCCCCTCGGATGAAATCATGTTCTGGGGTGTGGAGGCCTCTCGGTTGAAATCATGTTCTGGGGTGTGGGGGCCTCTCGGTTGAAATCGTGTTCTGAGGTGTGGGGGCCCTTCAGTTGAAATCGTGTTCTGAGGTGTGGGGGCCTCTCGGTTGAAATCGTGTTCTGAGGTGTGGGGGCCCTTCAGTTAAAATCGCGTTGTGAGGTGTGGGGGCCTCTCGGTTGAAATCGTGTTCTGAGGTGTGGGGGCCCTTCAGTTGAAATCGTGTTCTGTTGTGTGGGGCCCCTCGGTTGAAATCGCGCTCTGGGGTGTGGGGGCTTCTCGGTTGAAATCGTGTTCTGGGATGTGGGGTCTCCCGGTTGGAATTTTGTTCTGGGGAGGGGGGGCCCCCTCGGTTAAAATCGTGTTCTGGGGTGTGGGGGATTCTCAGTTGAAATCGTTTTCTGGGATGTGGGGGCCTCTCGGTTGGAATTGTGTTCTGGGGAGGGGGGCCCCCTCGGTTAAAATCGTGTTCTGTTGTGTGGGGGCCTCTCGTTGAAATTATGTCCTGGGGTGGGGGCCCTTCGCTTGAAATTATGTCCTGGGGTGGGAGCCCCTCGGTTGAAATTGCATTCTGGGGTGTGGGGCCCTTGGTTGAAATTGGGTTCTGGGGCGGGGGGCCCCCTCGGTATAAATCACATTCTGGGCGGAGGGACCCTTGGTTGAAATCATGTTCTGGGGCGGGGGGCCCCCACGGTTTAAATCACATTCTGGGGTGTGGGGGCCTCTCGGTTGAAGTAATGTTCAGAGGTGTGGTGGCCTCTTGGTTGAAATCATGTTATGAGGTGTGGTGGCCCCTCGGATGAAATCATGTTCTGGGGTGTGGAGGCCTCTCGGTTGAAATCATGTTCTGGGGTGTGGGGGCCTCTCGGTTGAAATCGTGTTCTGAGGTTTGGGGGCCCTTCAGTTGAAATCGTGTTCTGAGGTGTGGGGGCCTCTCGTTGAAATCGTGTTCTGAGGTGTGGGGGCCCTTCAGTTAAAATCACGTTGTGAGGTGTGGGGGCCTCTCGGTTGAAATCGTGTTCTGAGGTGTGGGGGCCCTTCAGTTGAAATCGCGTTCTGAGGTGTGGGGGCCTCTCGGTTGAATTTGTGTTCGGAGGTGTGGGGGCCCTTCGGTTGAAATCGCATTCTGAGTTGTGGGGGCCTCTCGGCTGAAATTGTGTTCTGGGGCGTTGGGGCTCCTTGGTTAAAATCGTGTTCTGGGGTGTGGTGGCCCATCGGTTGAAATCGTGTTCTGGGTTGTGGTGGCCCATCGGTTGAAATCGTGTTCTGGGGTGTGGGGGCCCCTCGGTTGAAATCGTGTTCTGGGGTAGGGGTTTCCTCGGATGAAATTGTGTTCTGGGGCGTTGGGGCTCCTTGGTTGAAATTGTGTTGTGAGGTGTGGTGGCCCCTCGGTTGAAATCGTGTTGTGAGGTGTGGTGGCCCCTCGGTTGAAATCGTCTTCTGGGGTGTGGTGGCCCCTCGGTTGAAATCGTGTTCTGGGGTGGGGGCTTCCTCAGATGAAATTACTTTCTGGGGCGTTGGGGCTCCTTGGTTGAAATCGTGTTCTGAGGTTCGGGGCCCTTCAGTTGAAATCACGTTCTGAGGTGTGGGGGCCTCTCGGTTGAAATCGTGTTCTGAAGTGTGGGGGCCCTTCAGTTGAAATCGCGTTCTGAGGTGTGGGGGCCTCTCGGTTGAATTCGTGTTCGGAGGTGTGGGGGCCCTTCAGTTGAAAGCGCATTCTGAGTTGTGGGGGCCTCTCGGTTGAAATTGTGTTCTGGGGTGTGGTGGCCCCTCGGTTGAAATTGTGTTCTAGGGCATTGGGGCTCCTTGGTTGAAATTGCATTCTGGGGTGTGGTGGCCCCTCGGTTGAAATCGTGTTCTGGGGTTTGGTGGCCCCTCGGATGAAATTGCTTTCTGGGGCATTGGGGCTCCTTGCTTGAAATTGCGTTCTGGGGTGTGGGGGCCTCTCGGTTGAAGTCGTGTTCTGGGGAGGGGGCCCTTCAATTGAAATCGCGTTCTGGGGTGTGGTGGCCTCTCGGTTGAAATCGTGTTCTGGAGTGTGTGGGCCTCTCGGTTGGAATCGTGTTCTGGGGAGGGGGCCCCCTCGGTTAAAATCGTGTTCTGGGGTGTGGGGGCCTCTCGGATGAAATCGCGATCTGGGGTGTGGGGGCCTCTCGGTTGAAATCGTGTTCTGGGGTGTGGGGGCCTCTTTGTTGAAATCGTGTTCTGGGGTGTGGGGGCCTCTCGGTTGAAATCATGTTCTGGGGTGTGGGGGCCTCTCGGATGAAATCGTGTTCTTTGGTGTGGGGGCCTCTTGGTTGAAATCGCGATCTGGGGTGTGGGGGCCTCTCGGTTGAAATCGTGTTCTGAGGTGTGGGGGCCTCTCGGTTGAAATCGCGATCTGGGGTGTGGGGCCTCTCGGTTGAAATTGTGTTCTGGGGTGTGGGGGCCTCTCGGTTGAAATCGTGTTCTTTGGTGTGGGGGCCTCTTGGTTGAAATCGTGTTCTTTGGTGTGGGGGCCTCTTGGTTGAAATCGCGATCTGGGGTGTGGGGGCCTCTTGGTTGAAATCGTGTTCTGGGTTGTGGGGGCCTCTTGGTTGAAATCGTGTTCTGGGGTGTGGGGGCCTCTTGGTTGAAATCGTGTTCTGGGGTGTGGGGGCCTCTCGGTTGAAATCATGTTCTGGGGTGTGGGGGCCTCTCGGATGAAATCGTGTTCTTTGGTGTGGGGGCCTCTTGGTTGAAATCGCGATCTGGGGTGTGGGGGCCTCTCGGTTGAAATCGTGTTCTGAGGTGTGGGGGCCTCTCGGTTGAAATCGCGATCTGGGGTGTGGGGCCTCTCGGTTGAAATCGTGTTCTGGGGTGTGGGGGCCTCTCGGTTGAAATCGTGTTCTTTGGTGTGGGGGCCTCTTGGTTGAAATCGTGTTCTTTGGTGTGGGGGCCTCTTGGTTGAAATCGCGATCTGGGGTGTGGGGGCCTCTTGGTTGAAATCGTGTTCTGGGTTGTGGGGGCCTCTTGGTTGAAATCGTGTTCTGGGGTGTGGGGGCCTCTTGGTTGAAATCGTGTTCTGGGGTGTGGGGGCCTCTTGGTTGAAATCGTGTTCTGGGGTGTGGGGGCCTCTTGGTTGAAATCGCGATCTGGGGTGTGGGGGCCTCTCGGTTGAAATCGCGATCTGGGGTGTGGGGGCCTCTCGGTTGAAATCGCGATCTGGGGTGTGGGGGCCTCTCGGTTGAAATCGTTTTCTGAGGTGTGGGGGCCTCTCGGTTGAAATCGTTTTCTGAGGTGTGGGGGCCTCTCGGTTGAAATCGCGATCTGGGGTGTGGGGGCCTCTCGGTTGAAATCGTGTTCTGGGGTGTGGGGGCCTCTCGGTTGAAATCGTGTTCTGGGGTGTGGGGGCCTCTCGGTTGAAATCGTTTTCTGAGGTGTGGGGGCCTCTCGGTTGAAATCGTTTTCTGAGGTGTGGGGGCCTCTCGGTTGAAATCGCGATCTGGGGTGTGGGGGCCTCTCGGTTGAAATCGCGATCTGGGGTGTGGGGGCCTCTCGGTTGAAATCGCGATCTGGGGTGTGGGGGCCTCTCGGTTGAAACCGTGTTCTGGGGTGTGGGGGCCTCTCGGTTGAAATCATGTTCTGGGGTGTGGGGGCCTCTCGGTTGAAATCGCGATCTGGGGTGTGGGGGCCTCTCGGTTGAAATCGCGATCTGGGGTGTGGGGGCCTCTCGGTTGAAATCGCGATCTGGGGTGTGGGGGCCTCTCGGTTGAAATCATGTTCTGGGGTGTGGGGGCCTCTCGGTTGAAATCGCGATCTGGGGTGTGGGGGCCTCTCGGTTGAAATCGCGATCTGGGGTGTGGGGGCCTCTCGGTTGAAATCGCGATCTGGGGTGTGGGGGCCTCTCGGTTGAAATCGCGATCTGGGGTGTGGGGGCCTCTCGGTTGAAATCGCGATCTGGGGTGTGGGGGCCTCTCGGTTGAAACCGTGTTCTGGGGTGTGGGGGCCTCTCGGTTGAAATCGCGATCTGGGGTGTGGGGGCCTCTCGGTTGAAATCGTGTTCTGGGGTGTGGGGGCCTCTCGGTTGAAATCGTCTTCTGGGGTGTGGGGGCCTCTCGGTTGAAATCGCGATCTGGGGTGTGGGGGCCTCTCGGTTGAAATCGCGATCTGGGGTGTGGGGGCCTCTCGGTTGAAATCGTGTTCTGGGGTGTGGGGGCCTCTTGGATGAAATCGTGTTCTGGGGTGTGGGGGCCTCTTGGATGAAATCGTGTTCTGGGGTGTGGGGGCCTCTCGGTTGAAATCGTGTTCTGGGGTGTGGGGGCCTCTTGGATGAAATCGTGTTCTGGGGTGTGGGGGCCTCTTGGATGAAATCGTGTTCTGGGGTGTGGGGGCCTCTTGGATGAAATCGTGTTCTGGGGTGTGGGGGCCTCTTGGATGAAATCACGATCTGGGGTGTGGGGGCCTCTTGGATGAAATCGTGTTCTGGGGTGTGGGGGCCTCTTGGATGAAATCGTGTTCTGGGGTGTGGGGGCCTCTTGGTTGAAATCGCGATCTGGGGTGTGGGGGCCTCTCGGTTGAAATCGTGTTCTGGGGTGTGGGGGCCTCTTGGTTGAAATCGCGATCTGGGGTGTGGGGGCCTCTCGGTTGAAATCACGATCTGGGGTGTGGGGGCCTCTCGGATGAAATCACGATCTGGGGTGTGGGGGCCTCTCGGTTGAAATCCCGATCTGGGGTGTGGGGGCCTCTCGGTTGAAATCACGATCTGGGGTGTGGGGGCCTCTTGGTTGAAATCGCGATCTGGGGTGTGGGGGCCTTTCGGATGAAATCACGATCTGGGGTGTGGGGGCCTCTCGGATGAAATTACGATCTGGGGTGTGGGGGCCTCTCGGTTGAAACCGTGTTCTGGGGTGTGGGGGCCTCTCGGATGAAATCACGATCTGGGGTGTGGGGGCCTCTCGGTTGAAATCGTGTTCTGGGGTGTGGGGGCCTCTCGGATGAAATCACGATCTGGGGTGTGGGGGCCTCTCGGTTGAAATCGTGTTCTGAGGTGTGGGGGCCTCTCGGATGAAATCACGATCTGGGGTGTGGGGGCCTCTCGGTTGAAATCGTGTTCTGAGGTGTGGGGGCCTCTCGGATGAAATCACGATCTGGGGTGTGGGGGCCTCTCGGTTGAAATCGTGTTCTGGGGTGTGGGGGCCTCTCGGTTGAAATCGTGTTCTGGGGTGTGGGGGCCTCTCGGTTGAAATCGTGTTCTGGGGTGTGGGGGCCTCTCGGTTGAAATCACGATCTGGGGTGTGGGGGCCTCTCGGTTGAAATCACGATCTGGGGTGTGGGGGCCTCTTGGTTGAAATCACGATCTGGGGTGTGGGGGCCTCTCGGTTGAAATCGTGTTCTGGGGTGTGGGGGCCTCTCGGTTGAAATCGTGTTCTGGGGTGTGGGGGCCTCTCGGTTGCAATCCTGTTCTGGGGTGTGGGGGTCTATAGGTTGAAATCATGTTCTGGGGTGTGGGGGCCTCTCGGTTGAAATCGTGTTCTGGGGTGTGGGGGCCTCTCGGTTGAAATCGTGTTCTGGGGTGTGGGGGCCTCTCGGTTGAAATCGTGTTCTGGGGTGTGGGGGCCTCTCGGTTGAAATCGTGTTCTGGGGTGTGGGGGCCTCTCGGTTGAAATCGTGTTCTGGGGTGTGGGGGCCTCTCGGTTGAAATCACGATCTGGGGTGTGGGGGCCTCTCGGTTGAAATCACGATCTGGGGTGTGGGGGCCTCTTGGTTGAAATCACGATCTGGGGTGTGGGGGCCTCTCGGTTGAAATCGTGTTCTGGGGTGTGGGGGCCTCTCGGTTGAAATCGTGTTCTGGGGTGTGGGGGCCTCTCGGTTGCAATCGTGTTCTGGGGTGTGGGGGTCTATAGGTTGAAATCATGTTCTGGGGTGTGGGGGCCTCTCGGTTGAAATCGTGTTCTGGGGTGTGGGGGCCTCTCGGTTGAAATCGTGTTCTGGGGTGTGGGGGCCTCTCGGTTGAAATCGTGTTCTGGGGTGTGGGGGCCTCTCGGTTGAAATCGTGTTCTGGGGTGTGGGGGCCTCTCGGTTGAAATCATGTTATGAGGTGTGGTGGCCCCTCGGATGAAATCATTTTCTTGTGGCTCCTTGGTTATAATTGCGTTCTGGGGTGTGGTGACCCATCGGTTGAAATCGTGTTCTGGGGTGTGGGGGCCTCTCGGTTGAAATCATGTTATGAGGTGTGGAGGCCTCTCGGTTGAAATCATGTTCTGGGGTGTGGGGGCCTCTCGGTTGAAATCATGTTCTGAGGTGTGGGGGCCTCTCGGTTGAAATCGTGTTCTGGGGTGTGGGGGCCCTTCAGTTGAAATCGCGTTCTGAGGTGTGGGGGCCTCTCGGTTGAAATCGTGTTCTGAGGTGTGGGGCCCTTCAGTTAAAATCGCGTTGTGAGGTGTGGGGGCCTCTCGGTTGAAATCGTGTTCTGAGGTGTGGGGGCCCTTCAGTTGAAATCGCGTTCTGAGGTATGGGGGCCTCTCGGTTGAAATCGTGTTCTGAAGTGTGGGGGCCCTTCAGTTGAAATCGCGTTCTGAGGTGTGGGGGCCTCTCGGTTGAATTCGTGTTCGGCGGTGTGGGGGCCCTTCAGTTGAAATCGCATTCTGAGTTGTGGGGGCCTCTCGGTTGAAATTGTGTTCTGGGGTGTGGTGGCCCCTCGGTTGAAATTGTGTTCTAGGGCATTGGGGCTCCTTTGTTGAAATTGCGTTCTGGGGTGTGGTGGCCCCTCGGTTGAAATCGTGTTCTGGGGTGTGGTGGCCCCTCGGTTGAAATTGTGTTTTGGGGTTTGGTGGCCCCTCGGATGAAATTGCTTTCTAGGGCATTGGGGCTCCTTGGTTGAAATTGCGTTCTGGGGTGTTGGGGCCTCTTGTTTGAAACTGTGTTCTGTTTTGATGGCTTTCACGGTTGAAATTGCGTTCTGGGGTGTGGGGGCCCCTCGGTTGCAATCGCGTTCTGGGGCGTTGGGTCCTCTCGGTTGAAATCGTGTTCTGGGGTGTGGGGGCCCTTCGGTTGAAATCGCGTTTTGGGGTGTGGTGGCCTCTCGGTTGAAAACGTGTTCTGGGGTGTGTGGGCCTCTCGGTTGGAATCGTGTTCTGGGGAGGGGGCCCCCTCGGTTAAAATTGTGTTCTGGGGTGTGGGGGCCTCTCGGTTGAAATCACGATCTGGGGTGTGTGGGCCTCTTGGTTGAAATTGCGATCTGGGGTGTGGGGGCCTCCCGGTTGGAATTGTGTTCTGTTGTGTGGGGCCCCTCGGTTGAAATCACGCTCTGGGGTGTGGGGGCTTCTCAGTTGAAATCGTGTTCTGGGATGTGGGGGCCTCCCGGTTGGAATTGTGTTCTGGGGAGGGGGGGCCCCCTCGGTTAAAATCGTGTTCTGTTTTGTGGGGGCCCCTCGGTTGAAATCGCGCTCTGGGGTGTGGGGGCTTCTCAGTTGAAATCGTTTTCTGGGATGTGGGGGCCTCTCGGTTGGAATTGTGTTCTGGGGAGGGGGGGCCCCCTCGGTTAAAATCGTGTTCTGTTGTGTGGGGGCCCCTCGGTTGAAATCGCGTTCTGGGGTGTGGAGGCTTCTCGGTTAAAATCGTGTTCTGGGGTGTGGGGGCTTCTCGGTTGAAATTATGTCCTGGGGTGGGGGCCCTTCGCTTGAAATTATGTCCTGGGGTGGGGGCCCCTCGGTTGAAATCGCATTCTGGGGTGTGGGGCCCTTAGTTGAAATTGGGTTCTGGGGCGGGGGGCCCCCTCGGTATAAATCACATTCTCGGCGGGGGGACCCTTGGTTGAAATCATGTTCTGGGGCGGGGGGCCCCCTCGGTTTAAATCACATTCTGGGGTGTGGGGGCCTCTCGGTTGAAGTAATGTTCTGAGGTGTGGTGGCCTCTCGGTTGAAATCATGTTATGAGGTGTGGTGGCCCCTCGGATGAAATCATGTTCTGGGATGTGGAGGCCTCTCGGTTGAAATCATGTTCTGGGGTGTGGGGGCCTCTCGGTTGAAATCGTGTTCTGAGGTGTGGGGGCCCTTCAGTTGAAATCGCGTTCTGAGGTGTGGGGGCCTCTCGGTTGAAATCGTGTTCTGAGGTGTGGGGGCCCTTCAGTTAAAATCGCGTTGTGAGGTGTGGGGGCCTCTCGGTTGAAATCGTGTTCTGAGGTGTGGGGGCCCTTCAGTTGAAATCGTGTTCTGTTGTGTGGGGCCCCTCGGTTGAAATCGCGCTCTGGGGTGTGGGGGCTTCTCGGTTGAAATCGTGTTCTGGGATGTGGGGTCTCCCGGTTGGAATTTTGTTCTGGGGAGGGGGGGCCCCCTCGGTTAAAATCGTGTTCTGGGGTGTGGGGGATTCTCAGTTGAAATCGTTTTCTGGGATGTGGGGGCCTCTCGGTTGGAATTGTGTTCTGGGGAGGGGGGCCCCCTCGGTTAAAATCGTGTTCTGTTGTGTGGGGGCCTCTCGTTGAAATTATGTCCTGGGGTGGGGGCCCTTCGCTTGAAATTATGTCCTGGGGTGGGAGCCCCTCGGTTGAAATTGCATTCTGGGGTGTGGGGCCCTTGGTTGAAATTGGGTTCTGGGGCGGGGGGCCCCCTCGGTATAAATCACATTCTGGGCGGAGGGACCCTTGGTTGAAATCATGTTCTGGGGCGGGGGGCCCCCACGGTTTAAATCACATTCTGGGGTGTGGGGGCCTCTCGGTTGAAGTAATGTTCAGAGGTGTGGTGGCCTCTTGGTTGAAATCATGTTATGAGGTGTGGTGGCCCCTCGGATGAAATCATGTTCTGGGGTGTGGAGGCCTCTCGGTTGAAATCATGTTCTGGGGTGTGGGGGCCTCTCGGTTGAAATCGTGTTCTGAGGTTTGGGGGCCCTTCAGTTGAAATCGTGTTCTGAGGTGTGGGGGCCTCTCGGTTGAAATCGTGTTCTGAGGTGTGGGGGCCCTTCAGTTAAAATCACGTTGTGAGGTGTGGGGGCCTCTCGGTTGAAATCGTGTTCTGAGGTGTGGGGGCCCTTCAATTGAAATCGCGTTCTGAGGTGTGGGGGCCTCTCGGTTGAATTTGTGTTCGGAGGTGTGGGGGCCCTTCGGTTGAAATCGCATTCTGAGTTGTGGGGGCCTCTCGGCTGAAATTGTGTTCTGGGGCGTTGGGGCTCCTTGGTTAAAATCGTGTTCTGGGGTGTGGTGGCCCATCGGTTGAAATCGTGTTCTGGGTTGTGGTGGCCCATCGGTTGAAATCGTGTTCTGGGGTGTGGGGGCCCCTCGGTTGAAATCGTGTTCTGGGGTAGGGGTTTCCTCGGATGAAATTGTGTTCTGGGGCGTTGGGGCTCCTTGGTTGAAATTGTGTTGTGAGGTGTGGTGGCCCCTCGGTTGAAATCGTGTTTTGAGGTGTGGTGGCCCCTCGGTTGAAATCGTCTTCTGGGGTGTGGTGGCCCCTCGGTTGAAATCGTGTTCTGGGGTGGGGGCTTCCTCAGATGAAATTACTTTCTGGGGCGTTGGGGCTCCTTGGTTGAAATCGTGTTCTGAGGTTCGGGGGCCCTTCAGTTGAAATCACGTTCTGAGGTGTGGGGGCCTCTCGGTTGAAATCGTGTTCTGAAGTGTGGGGGCCCTTCAGTTGAAATCGCGTTCTGAGGTGTGGGGGCCTCTCGGTTGAATTCGTGTTCGGAGGTGTGGGGGCCCTTCAGTTGAAATCGCATTCTGAGTTGTGGGGGCCTCTCGGTTGAAATTGTGTTCTGGGGTGTGGTGGCCCCTCGGTTGAAATTGTGTTCTAGGGCATTGGGGCTCCTTGGTTGAAATTGCATTCTGGGGTGTGGTGGCCCCTCGGTTGAAATCGTGTTCTGGGGTTTGGTGGCCCCTCGGATGAAATTGCTTTCTGGGGCATTGGGGCTCCTTGCTTGAAATTGCGTTCTGGGGTGTGGGGGCCTCTCGGTTGAAGTCGTGTTCTGGGGAGGGGGCCCTTCAATTGAAATCGCGTTCTGGGGTGTGGGGGCCTCTCGGTTGAAATCGTGTTCTGGAGTGTGTGGGCCTCTCGGTTGGAATCGTGTTCTGGGGAGGGGGCCCCCTCGGTTAAAATCGTGTTCTGGGGTGTGGGGGCCTCTCGGATGAAATCGCGATCTGGGGTGTGGGGGCCTCTCGGTTGAAATCGTGTTCTGGGGTGTGGGGGCCTCTTTGTTGAAATCGTGTTCTGGGGTGTGGGGGCCTCTCGGTTGAAATCATGTTCTGGGGTGTGGGGGCCTCTCGGATGAAATCGTGTTCTTTGGTGTGGGGGCCTCTTGGTTGAAATCGCGATCTGGGGTGTGGGGGCCTCTCGGTTGAAATCGTGTTCTGAGGTGTGGGGGCCTCTCGGTTGAAATCGCGATCTGGGGTGTGGGGCCTCTCGGTTGAAATCGTGTTCTGGGGTGTGGGGGCCTCTCGGTTGAAATCGTGTTCTTTGGTGTGGGGGCCTCTTGGTTGAAATCGTGTTCTTTGGTGTGGGGGCCTCTTGGTTGAAATCGCGATCTGGGGTGTGGGGGCCTCTTGGTTGAAATCGTGTTCTGGGGTGTGGGGGCCTCTTGGTTGAAATCGTGTTCTGGGGTGTGGGGGCCTCTTGGTTGAAATCGTGTTCTGGGGTGTGGGGGCCTCTTGGTTGAAATCGCGATCTGGGGTGTGGGGGCCTCTCGGTTGAAATCGCGATCTGGGGTGTGGGGGCCTCTCGGTTGAAATCGCGATCTGGGGTGTGGGGGCCTCTCGGTTGAAATCGTTTTCTGAGGTGTGGGGGCCTCTCGGTTGAAATCGTTTTCTGAGGTGTGGGGGCCTCTCGGTTGAAATCGCGATCTGGGGTGTGGGGGCCTCTCGGTTGAAATCGTGTTCTGGGGTGTGGGGGCCTCTTGGTTGAAATCGTGTTCTGGGGTGTGGGGGCCTCTCGGTTGAAATCGTTTTCTGAGGTGTGGGGGCCTCTTGGTTGAAATCGCGATCTGGGGTGTGGGGGCCTCTCGGTTGAAATCGCGATCTGGGGTGTGGGGGCCTCTCGGTTGAAATCGCGATCTGGGGTGTGGGGGCCTCTCGGTTGAAACCGTGTTCTGGGGTGTGGGGGCCTCTCGGTTGAAATCATGTTCTGGGGTGTGGGGGCCTCTCGGTTGAAATCGCGATCTGGGGTGTGGGGGCCTCTCGGTTGAAATCGCGATCTGGGGTGTGGGGGCCTCTCGGTTGAAATCATGTTCTGGGGTGTGGGGGCCTCTCGGTTGAAATCGCGATCTGGGGTGTGGGGGGCCTCTCGGTTGAAATCGCGATCTGGGGTGTGGGGGCCTCTCGGTTGAAATCGCGATCTGGGGTGTGGGGGCCTCTCGGTTGAAATCGCGATCTGGGGTGTGGGGGCCTCTCGGTTGAAATCGCGATCTGGGGTGTGGGGGCCTCTCGGTTGAAACCGTGTTCTGGGGTGTGGGGGCCTCTCGGTTGAAATCGCGATCTGGGGTGTGGGGGCCTCTCGGTTGAAATCGTGTTCTGGGGTGTGGGGGCCTCTCGGTTGAAATCGTGTTCTGGGGTGTGGGGGCCTCTCGGTTGAAATCGCGATCTGGGGTGTGGGGGCCTCTCGGTTGAAATCGTGTTCTGGGGTGTGGGGGCCTCTTGGATGAAATCGTGTTCTGGGGTGTGGGGGCCTCTCGGTTGAAATCGTGTTCTGGGGTGTGGGGGCCTCTTGGATGAAATCGTGTTCTGGGGTGTGGGGGCCTCTTGGATGAAATCGTGTTCTGGGGTGTGGGGGCCTCTCGGTTGAAATCGTGTTCTGGGGTGTGGGGGCCTCTTGGATGAAATCGTGTTCTGGGGTGTGGGGGCCTCTTGGATGAAATCGTGATCTGGGGTGTGGGGGCCTCTTGGATGAAATCACGATCTGGGGTGTGGGGGCCTCTTGGATGAAATCGTGTTCTGGGGTGTGGGGGCCTCTTGGATGAAATCGTGTTCTGGGGTGTGGGGGCCTCTTGGTTGAAATCGCGATCTGGGGTGTGGGGGCCTCTCGGTTGAAATCACGATCTGGGGTGTGGGGGCCTCTCGGATGAAATCACGATCTGGGGTGTGGGGGCCTCTCGGTTGAAATCACGATCTGGGGTGTGGGGGCCTCTCGGTTGAAATCACGATCTGGGGTGTGGGGGCCTCTCGGTTGAAATCGTGTTCTGGGGTGTGGGGGCCTCTTGGTTGAAATCGCGATCTGGGGTGTGGGGGCCTCTCGGTTGAAATCACGATCTGGGGTGTGGGGGCCTCTCGGTTGAAATCACGATCTGGGGTGTGGGGGCCTCTCGGTTGAAATCACGATCTGGAGTGTGGGCCTCTTGGTTGAAATCGCGATCTGGGGTGTGGGGGCCTCTCGGTTGAAATCACGATCTGGGGTGTGGGGGCCTCTCGGATGAAATCACGATCTGGGGTGTGGGGGCCTCTCGGTTGAAATCACGATCTGGGGTGTGGGGGCCTCTCGGTTGAAATCACGATCTGGGGTGTGGGCCTCTCGGATGAAATCACGATCTGGGGTGTGGGGGCCTCTCGGATGAAATCACGATCTGGGGTGTGGGGGCCTCTCGGTTGAAACCGTGTTCTGGGGTGTGGGGGCCTCTCGGATGAAATCACGATCTGGGGTGTGGGGGCCTCTCGGTTGAAATCGTGTTCTGGGGTGTGGGGGCCTCTCGGATGAAATCACGATCTGGGGTGTGGGGGCCTCTCGGTTGAAATCGTGTTCTGAGGTGTGGGGGCCTCTCGGATGAAATCACGATCTGGGGTGTGGGGGCCTCTCGGTTGAAATCGTGTTCTGAGGTGTGGGGGCCTCTCGGATGAAATCACGATCTGGGGTGTGGGGGCCTCTCGGTTGAAATCGTGTTCTGGGGTGTGGGGGCCTCTCGGTTGAAATCGTGTTCTGGGGTGTGGGGGCCTCTCGGTTGAAATCGTGTTCTGGGGTGTGGGGGCCTCTCGGTTGAAATCACGATCTGGGGTGTGGGGGCCTCTCGGTTAAAATCACGATCTGGGGTGTGGGGGCCTCTCGGTTGAAATCGTGTTCTGGGGTGTGGGGGCCTCTCGGATGAAATCACGATCTGGGGTGTGGGGGCCTCTCGGTTGAAATCGTGTTCTGGGGTGTGGGGGCCTCTCGGATGAAATCACGATCTGGGGTGTGGGGGCCTCTCGGTTGAAATCGTGTTCTGAGGTGTGGGGGCCTCTCGGATGAAATCACGATCTGGGGTGTGGGGGCCTCTCGGTTGAAATCGTGTTCTGAGGTGTGGGGGCCTCTCGGATGAAATCACGATCTGGGGTGTGGGGGCCTCTCGGTTGAAATCGTGTTCTGGGGTGTGGGGGCCTCTCGGTTGAAATCGTGTTCTGGGGTGTGGGGGCCTCTCGGTTGAAATCACGATCTGGGGTGTGGGGGCCTCTCGGTTGAAATCACGATCTGGGGTGTGGGGGCCTCTCGGTTGAAATCGTGTTCTGGGGTGTGGGGGCCTCTCGGTTGAAATCGTGTTCTGGGGTGTGGGGGCCTCTCGGTTGAAATCACGATCTGGGGTGTGGGGGCCTCTCGGTTGAAATCGTGTTCTGGGGTGTGGGGGCCTCTCGGTTGAAATCGTGTTCTGGGGTGTGGGGGCCTCTCGGTTGAAATCGTGTTCTGGGGTGTGGGGGCCTCTCGGTTGAAATCACGATCTGGGGTGTGGGGGCCTCTTGGTTGAAATCACGATCTGGGGTGTGGGGGCCTCTCGGTTGAAATCGTGTTCTGGGGTGTGGGGGCCTCTCGGTTGAAATCACGATCTGGGGTGTGTGGGCCTCTCGGTTGGAATTGTGTTCTGGGGAGGGGGGGCCCCCTTGGTTAAAATCGTGTTCTGTTGTGTGGGGCCCCTCGGTTGAAATCGTGTTCTGGGGTGTGGGGGCCCCTCGGTTGAAATCGCGTTCTGGGGTGTGGGGGCCCCTCGGTTGAAATCGCGTTCTGGGGTGTGGGGGCCCCTCGGTTGAAATCGCGTTCTGGGGTGTGGGGGCCTCTCGTTGAAATTATGTCCTGGGGTGGGGGCCCTTCGTTTGAAATCGCATTCTGGGGTGGGGGCCCCTCGGTTGAAATTATGTGCTTGGGTGGGGGCCCCTCGGTTGAAATCGCATTCTGGGGTGTGGGGCCCTTGGTTGAAATTGGGTTCTGGGGTGGGGGGCCCCCTCGGTTTAAATCACATTCTGGGCGGGGGGACCCTTGGTTTAAATCTGGTTCTGGAGAGCTTTTCGCTGCACTAGCAACGGCTCTGACTGCAGTCTTTCATATTTAGCCCCAGGGCCCATTTAAACCCGGGTTTCGGTACCCATCCCTAATGACATCATTAAACAGGAAATGTTCCGTTTCATTTGCAATATGATCCTCCAGTTTCCTGGCATTCAGTTCGCAGAACATTTACATTAACATCATAACATTTATTTAGAGTTGATGCAAATATCACTGCATCACAATGTGTTCACAAAGAAGATCAACTCAATAAAACCTTTTATCATCACATTCTATAAAGTGTTAAATTGTGTAAAAGTGTATTATCTCAAACTATATATGATAAGCTCAGGACATTTTATTTGTATTCATAAGATTATAAGTTATATAATCTTTTATAATCAAATGTAACATATATGGGTCATTTTATGAAACATTCAGGTTATTTTCCATTTTTAATACATTTCTATTTTAAACATTCTATCAGACAAAGAAAGTCTTTAAAGGGACAGTTCACCCAAAAATGAAAAAATGAAAATTCTGTCATCATTTACTCGCCCTTGAGTTGTTCCAAACCTGAATGAGTTTCTTTCCTCTGTTGAACACAAAAGACGATATTCTGAAGAATCTTTGCATTGACCTCCATTGTATATTGTTTGCTACTGTGGAATTCCTGTTTTAAAGATCTGAGCTCATGGCGCAGGTGCTCTTAGGGCGTCTCCGAATCCACTTTTGCTAGTTTAACGATGGAAAATACAGTCGGAGCAGCAGCTGTATGGTCCAAAAGGGTTGCTCTGCACCCCCTCACCGACCCACCCGCGGGTCCAATATTGCATCATCATAATCATTTGAAAAAATAATTTGAGAAAATCTATAAGTTGTACATCACAAAACTAGACATATATGGTATCGTTCGAAAGATTAGAACCTCAGCTTTCTTGACAACCAACTTTTGCATTTATGTTACTTAGAAAATGATAAGGTCTGAATTTGACCCCCCCCCCCCCCTTGAGAAAATCATATGAATTATATTAAATTTCATATTTTAATCACACAATCTCACCAAAAATAGACAAGTCATATATCAAATGAAATCTGTGCAGTTTATTTCACCGATCCAACACTTTCCAGTAACGTTATTATCAAAAGAATCACGAAGATGGAAATGACTCCTTTGAACAAGCAAACACATGCGTCATATTCCTGTTCGGATCCCTAACGCGTTTTGAACCTAATAGCCTCAAACGCTATATCAGCTCGTTCCTTAGGTTGTTGTATTCAAAATTAGACCATTTTCACATGTCTGTGAGCAAGCATGGCCAAATGACACTGTAATATGTAACCGATGTCCAGATCAAAACATGTGATGCAGACAAATACTCTTATTATCCTTAGTTTGGATCGTCTTTGTTAGCTGCGATTTTTTGATGACTTCATCGCGAATTGCGTCATATGTCAAAAGAGCGGAGTATCTCAGCTGTCTATGGACATGTCGATCATGGTTCTAGACCAATCAGAGCCCGAGATCTCCCTTTACAAAGTTGAGGAGGCGGAGCCTTCTTTTCGATTTCCCAGCGGCTATGGAAAATCAATGCAGATGAGGAGGAGCTATTAGATAGTTTGCACAGATTCATCTCAATAACTTTTTTTTGGAAGGAGATATCAATAAAATTATTTTTCCCCTGTTTACTGACACCTAGTGGAATCCACAGAAACTTTCAGAAGGGAAAAAGACCAAACAGATCAAAAATATATAGATTTTCAAATAAATTAATTAAACAATAAATCAAAAAATGACTTTTCATCTATGTTTATCATAAAATTGTGAATAAATACAATATAATATATGCAATATTCCACCACTGTGTTAAAATATAGAGTGTTTTCTGTAAAATGAGACCATTTTTATCAATTTACTCCAATGTATGTTTAAATTCAGATATGCCTAATTTATCTAAAAAATTCTAAATATGCTGCAGAGCTGAAGTGGTTAATGAGTCATGGGTGTGTTTTGGGCGTAATGTGCAATAAACCAATCAGAGTCTCATCTCCCTTTCCCTTTAAAAGCCAGTTGTGCTGCACCATGAGCGGATTCACTATTTACATGAGGAGAGACTGAACGCTTCTCCAGAGAGAAATCCTTTTATTGTTAATATTTAAAAATGTGTGTGTGCTGCTGCGCATCCCTGTGTGTGTAATAAGCAGAGTGTATGAGCACATATTACTAACACACCCTTTAAATAACACAAAAATACTGCACTATTGACTTTAGAGCAGTTTTGTGTTGGTCTCAGTGGTTTTCAGTTCCTCATAATAGCAACACTCCAACAATGCTCCTGATCACACTTGGTGTCCGTTCTTCGTACGTTACCTATTACATCTGAGATGATTTGATCCCAGATCTTTTAATCGTGATAACTGATCTCTGGCTAATTTGGTTTTTCAAACGAATTTGCGGATTGGATTAAAATATCTGGATTAAATGATCTAAAATCACTGCGCGTTCTTGTGTTCCCTGAAGAGGGCAGATGCATCGATACTCGAAACCACGATCAGCAATGCAGCGATTGGCTGGCGTCAAGACAGCAACGTAATGACATCATATAATTAAAAAAGCCACCTGGCAAAAAACTTGACAAATTATACAATAAAAACCCCACGAATTTCTGGACCTTTATAAGGAAACAGCTATTATAGATAAATGATAAATGTTTTTTGTTTTTTTAACATGATTACCAATTATTTATATTCACGATTGTATACAGTATTTGTACACCCTTTAAAAAAATTTTCAATGTTGTAATTTAATTTTTAATTTAATTTGGAGCAGATTTGTAACGTGACAGTATTAAAGTTTCTTAAGGGTCAAGATCAAATGATCTGCATCTCTTGCGCTGCATCAAGCCACTCTCATATATCTGTGATCACTTAAATTAATGCACGGCTCAGAGTAACTGTACAACATGTGTGTAAACCTCCAATAAAATTTAATGATTGAGCCCAAAGGGGTCCGTCAACTCTCTGATTGCAAACATTCTTCAAAATATCGTCTTTTGTGTTCAACAGAAGAAAGAAACTCATACAGGTTTGGAACAACTTGATGGTGTCTAAATGACAGAATTTAGAGTGGAATATCCCTTTAAGTGTTATAATATATCTCAAGCTATTTGAAATGAGAGCGAATACTTACAGAGATCGAGTAGATGATGGCAGCGATGCCCAGAGGTAAACAGCAGCACAGCATGGTAAAGATGGAGTAACCCAAGTAATCTTTTGTAGCGTCCGCTGGTGTGGAGGTCATGAACACAGTGGGCTGAGCGATGACCCCAGTGTGAGCTGGTCCTGGAGGATATGCAGACATGTCCATCACAGGCTGACCCATGGGCTTCTGCTCTCCTGGAGGGAATGAGGGGTTTATTATCCCAATTTCTGGTCCTTGATTCTACATTTCTTGATCTCGTTGGTTTCGTGCTCCTCGCTGGTCAATATGGGGATGACCTCTGATGGGGATGGAGATTTATAGGAGTCTAATGGGATGTGGTTTACAGCTTGTAAGGGAGGTTCAGCTGAGATTCACTGAGAATTGCTTCATCTTAAACTGGTTGAACCAGTTTTTTTGTCAGGTTGAAGTGATGACAACAGGCTTTTATCATCTGAGAAATATTGCCAAGATTCATCCTTTTTTATCTTTTTATCTTTCTAGTGGTACTTATTTTAGTAAATGCTCCAAAAATGTGGAATTGTCCACCAAATGAAAGAGGCTTAGCATTCATTTTTTTAAAAGGGATTTTCCAACCAATTTCAAAATCAAATCCACACCCTTTACGGTTATATAGGGTAGTGTTGGGGTTTGGTTGAGGGTTCGTTTTATGTAATTATCCATAATTTAAAGTGTTACATTACATACAATTGCACACCTTATGTTATACTGATAAGCAACTTTAAAGAGATATGTTGGGTTAAGACATACAACTAACCGTCAACCAAACCCCAACACTACCCTATATAACCGTAAAGGGCGTAGATTTGATTTTGAAATTGGTTGGGAAATTCCTGGAAGATTAGGATTCCGGAAATGAATAGGATAATGTTTTAAGGTTTTTAGACCTTAACAATATGCTAATGAATGAATTCTGTAATGTTACAGATAACTAATAAAGACAAGGAGGCAGTTTAACAGAGATTTAACTTTACTCCATTCATAGTGCAATGCATTTTTCTAACTTAGTATTTTTGTCTTGTTTCCAGCCCAAATATCAAAAAATTCTTATATCAAGAGAAAACCCAGGTAGCCAAAATGTTTTGGCCCGATAATGGCCCAAATCCGGCAAGCCGAATGAAATGACTCTGCCCAGTAGCGGCTCCCATACTCGGGATGGATAAATAATGCCCCAGAATCGACCCAAATACACTGGCCCGAGTCCGGCTGCCAAAACTGCCGGTATTTGGCCACAATCACGCCAGTAAAAATACTACACTTAGTCAGTACCAAGTCTTGATTGGTACCACCAATCAAAACTCTCCCATGGATCCCAGCATATATTGCGGCATGAATAGAGCTGGCCATTTTGGCAATGGTGTCGGCAGGATGCAGAGCTGCACGTTCATTGCTGCAATGGAGAGGATCGGGGTGGACATCTTGGGTCCGTTCCCCATCCCCAACCGCTTTGTCCTGGTTGCTATGGACTAGTTTACGGAATAGCCAGAGGCGTATGCGGTACCGGATCAGAGTGCTTCCACGTCGGACGAGATGTTTGCCCTATTCGGGGTTTCGGACAAACTTCATAGTGACCAGGGGCTGAACTTTGAGAGCAGATTGTTCGGTGAGGTGTGCCAGCGATTGGGGGTGTAGAAGACAAGAACTACTCCCCTACACCCTCAAAGCAATGGACTAGTTGAGTGGTTCAACCGCACCCTTGCCACACAGCTTGCCATCTTCACCAGTGAACTGGGACCAGCATCTGCACCTGGTCCTGTGGGTATATAGGACAGCAGTGCAAGAGTCGAGTCAGTGCACACCGGCCGCACTGATGTTTGGGAGGGAGCTCTGCACGCCGGTGGACTTGGTGTTCGGGTCGACCTCGAGCCGGAGATAACCGGTGGGCCAGAACTGGATTACTTCAGGCGATTGAAGGAGCGTCTAAACACGGTCCATCAACTGGCCAGAGAGGCTCTAGAGGACGCTGGAGCCTGCCAGAAGCTGGCATACGATGCCCCGGCCCACTACCATTGGGCCAGAGGACAGGGTATGGGTGTTCTGCCCCAGAAGGAAGCAGGGGTTGTCACCCAAACTGATCATCGGAGGTGGATTTCTGGGTCCAAATGCCTGGACGGGGTAGATGGGTGTCACCCACTGGTCCCAGAGCAAAAGACTGGTGGAACCCAGAGGGGCTCCCCAAAATCCACTCCCAGCGCTGAGGCGGACAACGACAGACTCAGGGCTGAAAAAAGTGTGGCTCTCACCGTCATGGGGAGAGATGTGTAGGTGGAGGGACATGGCAATATGGCCCTGCCTGTGTAGTTCTTATTCTGTGTTCAGAATAAAAGGAGAAAGAAGACGATACTGCCTCCTGCTGGTCTGTTCTGCCTGTGCTCCTATTCTCAGAAGCCCCATTTCCAACAAAACAATTTGTACCAGGAACTTTTTTCCCCCAGACCTGCTACTGTCTGCGTTTCCACTGTGGTCTAAAGTGAAGATTAGGCAAATTAGTCCAGAGACGTGGGACAGCGCGCGACTGCTCCTCCTAGTCAACGACGGACAGTAATCACTTTTGCGCGACACTGTCTGCAACAATAACAAGTATGGAGGAGATGCAAGCAGCGCTGCTTTTGCTGGTTATGTATTGGTTTACTAAAGAGGTCATTAACAAAACGGCGGAATAGAGACGAACACTGATACTAAAGTGTATTCTGAAAGCTCGTAAAGCTAGATTTAAAATAAGATAGATAGATATTTATTGTCCCTTAACGGGAAATTTGTTTTCACAGACTGTCATACAGTACACGCGACATATGTACACAGAACACAACAACAACAAAAACACAAAAAGCTGAAAATTCAGCTTTGTAGTCTGTTAAGAATTGAAATTGCAGATAGTACAAAGCTCTTTTTGAAGCTCTTTTTAAGACAAGGTATGTTATTATCAGCTATTATGGACATTGACCGTGCGATTGCTGAGATGAACGTGCGCCATCAGACAGAAAGAGTAAGACTGATATTTACTGAACGCAGAACGAATCTCGCAAAAGACTTTTAAAATTGCCGGTTGAAATAAAATGCTGTGTGAGCTCAACCAATCAGCATGTTCAGCATCCAAGTCCCACCCCCGAAAGTTCCTGAACTTTGAAAAAGTACTACCTCGCGAGCAGGGACTTTCCGAGGGGGAAATATTTACCCGAGACTTAATTTAGACCCTGCGTTCGAAACACACCGAGGACCACCCCAAAGTCCCTAGTTCCTGGGGAAAGTTCCTACAGTGGAAACACGACTAGAGACACTCAGGGTCGTGCGGTGTATGGGACACGAGTACTCATATTTTCCACTAGCAATTTGCTCAGTACAAGTTTAATAGCTTAGCTTAGCTCCGGTCAGCCTCACGTTCTACAGAATAACTGCCAGTTATTACAATATATAGAAAACACTGCAATGTCCCTGAATCAATATGTGACACGATTACCGCATCTAAGTTTTGGACGGAGGAGCTTTGCGTCGCAGTTCGTAAAACCAAATTTAGCTACGGCCTCTCACAAGTTAGAGCATCAAATTTGCGTCTATCGCAACTAGTTGGATCGGACGCACGTATAAATAGTATAAAATGTCGCGCAAATTTACGGCAAAGTTCATATTTTTCAACTCGGGCGTCAGACGCGAATTCTCTTCAAACGCGTGAATGCACAAAAAGCACCACTCGTGCAAGATGCTGAATTTGCGTCATCCGCGCTTACTGGACGCGCGAATTAGGCGAAATCGTGTCCACCGTGGTGCTAAACATGTCTATCGGCGTTCACACCAGACGCGACGTGTGACTTCGCACGTAGTTGGACGCTTGAACATTTTGAGTTTACTCGCTTCATTCACGCGTGACATTCACAACAGGCGTGAATTCACGTCATGGAAGGGGCTTCTGCTCCAGTCTCGTTGTGAAATGGCTGACATTGTTTTGAAATACGCCGAATAAGCTCAATTTGCCGGCTTTTGCTAGCTTGTAGTCTCAATATGTATATATATATATATAGCTCAAATTGAGTAAAGAGCATTTTTTACAACTTACCAGACTGTCCGACCTCCTCATTCACTTTCTTCCAAGTAAGATCCTTTTTATTCCTGTTTCTATAAAGTATGAAGATGTATCGTACAGCTCCGGGTATCCACATATGATTTTGTCCTTATTGTTGTCACTACTAGAGCAAATTCCTGATTGGTTTACGCGGCGCGAATATCTGCCAAAGTTCAGATTCTTCAAACGCTTAATTCGCACTGCAGAATGTCAATTTACGTCTTTGTATTGACTTAACATGTAAATCACTCGTACTGAACGCTTCATTCACGTCTGGTGTGAACGCACCATAAGAAAGAAAAAAACAAAGCCAATCGGATTAGTGATGTGGGTACAGGAGGCGGGACTGTTAACCGTTTGTGTACCAGTAATTGCACTCTTGTTTTTTTTTGTTTGTTTTTTTAAGGGGTGATGAATTGAGAAATCAACTTTCCTTTGAGCCTTTGATATATAAAAGTTAATCGTGATATAAGAATATCCTGCAAGTTTCAGAGCTGAAAACGTCCTTGTTAGTAAAAGAAAAGCTTTTATAGACCAGTGTTTCCCCTACAATGTATTCACTGCGGCTCAGCGCCGCCGCTGGATTTTCAGCGCCACTGCAAAATCTTCACATGATCAGTATTATCACGACATTCACTTAACGTTACACATTGTACAAGAGAGAGAGATTGAAGATGGCCAGAGAACTAAACAAAAATGTAGTCTGCTTAAACTTACACAATATCACAGGGCTGTGATATTAATCTTATTTTATTTTCTCTTCCAAGGATTATAAAAAGAAGATATGAGGTAAAACTATTATGCTCGCACATCGTCTAGCACAACTTCCGTCCCTTCATAGCGCTCGCTGTCATTTCTCCCCAACAAACATGCATTTAACGTCAGATTCAGCACAATCTGTGATTGTTGTCAAATGCACTCTCCACTTTGACTAAATTGCAGAACGTTTGATTAAAGCTACACTGTGTGATATTTTCCCCCATCTAGTGGTGAAAAGGTATATGACTATCCAGTGACTTTTAGTTTCTGTTCCTCTCAATTCCGATTTCGTTTCAACTCCTACGGTGGCCGATTTAGTCCAAGATTAACATGGCTTCCAGTTCGACCTCGTCCACATTCGACACGGTGCCTGTGGGATATTCTGTGCGCAGTGGGATGGTTGGAACTCAACTGGCCTAATTATTCGGCTAGAAAGAACTGCAGCTAATCCAGAGTGAACTTTGATGATAGTAATGTTTATTCAGGCATAAACAGGTTTGCGTGGATATGTACATAAATGTGGTTTCTGTGAGAGAACAAATAAGGATGGTAAATATACATGATAATGACATGACAGAAGATACACAGTTAAGAACTGTATAACTATACTTATAAGTTACATTTGTATAATGTAGCCGTAAACCAGAGCTTATTGTACCATATATAGGCGCTAAATGCAGCTGCATTAAAAGGAGCGGAGCTGCCGCTGCTAACAAGCGGCGTCCGGTTACAAAAGTGTGTGCGCAGCTTTAGCACTGTATAACAAGTGTTAATATGCCGATCAGACCTGATACATATTTCCATCAACATACATTACAACCAAATATTTTCTATAAACGAATAAACATTGTTGATAACAAAATAACTGAATGATTATTCAAATAGGTGAGCATTACGCTATTGTATGTTGACACAAAAATACTTCTGAGGTGACATCAACTGAATTACGCGATGACACACTCTGAAACACATCTACAATGACAATAAATATTATTACTTACGGAGTTATATAATACCACACAAGGAAAAACAGACTTTTGAGGAATAAACAAGCCAGGAAAACTCCGTATAACTCTGTTACTGGAGCTGCTGAGATGAAAACTCTCTGCACATGCACCAGACAAGTCTGAACAAGTTGACGCGCACATGCGCGAGGGAGGGAATTTTGAACGCGAAAGGCGAAGCTTGAATTTACGGGTATGTCCCTCTTTGGCTAATGTACTTTCAAGATGGAGGGGCAACATGGCGACCACCGTTAGATCCCATTACCTTATGTATTTTCAATGGCATATTATAAACTTACGAGAATACTTTATTGCTTGAAAGAAGTAAATATACATTAATGAGCACATACATTTTTGAAAGAACTAAGTGTTTTTAGCTAAGAATAGACAAAAAAAGTTACACAGTGTAGCTTTAAATGAAAAGCACAATAATCCGCGCAATAGATGCTGTTTCACAGTTTAAGGCGGTGTGTGTGTGTGTGTGTGTGTGTGTGTGTGTGTGTGTACGCACGCTGCGAAACGGACCGACTTGCACATATGCTTCGTGTGCGTGACTAAACCATCAAATACACAACAAAATTGCCTATATCTCAAAATGACAGGCTTGGAGAGTATTCACTTAAACACAGTTTAGCTTAAATGGGCGTAAATAGTTTGGAGAAATCAATGGGAGAATGATATTAGATCTGCGTCTTAAAGGGGCAGCATCTAATAAACCTGGTGACGATTGAGCCATTAATGTGAATCAAACAACAAAAGGCAAAGATAAAAATACTTGCAGCTCTTGTATGATATTTGATGACTGTTTTTCCCCCCGGTATTTTTGATTAAATAAATGCAGGCTTGATAAGCATGAGACTTTTTGCAAAAACATAAAATAGTATCCAAACATTTTTATTTTTTTTTATTTTTACATATTGCCCCTTTCTTACATTTGAGCCCTTGCCCCTTTGGAACTTTTTGCACGTCCCTGCAGGTTATTGAAGTAAAATAGGCTATAAGCTAGTCACCTTTTAAACTAATGAAATGCTTAATTTGTATTTGAATGTTCAAAATGTCTATTTCTATCCACAAAACTTTTTTTATTCCGGAGGTGCATGCCCCCGGACCCCCCGACGTTTTCTAGGGGAAACATTGTAGACACCAGGCCCAGAAAACGAGAGATCTCAGAAATATGTCGACCACTGACGTCATAGAATGCTCAAGCCCCGCCCACCGACTCGTGGAGCTAAACTGTGCGGATTCGTTTATAAACAAGACACAGTTCGAGACTGGATTTGCAGACATATTGAGATTAAAACACAATGCTGTGCTTCTATATTGGATCCGACAGGAACGGTGCAACACACTTATGTGAGAAAACATGTTTTATATGTGTTAGTATTGCATTGTTACAGATCGTTTGAAATCTATTGATTACACACCTTAGCACGAGCTCACAGGCTGGAGAAGCTGTTATTGGTTCATTCGTGATCAGACTCGGACTTGTAACGCCAGAGCTCGCAAAGCCCAACGTCCCAGGGCTATGTGCTTTTCAGACGCACGTGTACGGTTTGTGGCAGAGTCCTGCAATTTTGAAAACCCGCACCCGCAGTGCTTAAACCCGCATCCGACCCGTTTTCCGACAACAGCACTAAATAAAATCTGCACCCGCCCCGACCCGCTTAAAATAGAACCGACACCCGACCCGTACCCGCAATAAAATCAGTTTAGCATATCACATTATAAACACACTTACAAAAATGTTTATTGCCGGCATACAGAAGTTATTACACAACCATTAACACAAGGACAACTTCTGCCGGGAGCTTAACGTGGCTTAATGTACTGTTATTAAGAGACCAAACTCAGTAAACATAATACTAATAACGTATACTATGTACAAAAAATCAGATGAGCCCAGAATATGAACGCAACGCGTATAATTACACGTTAAACGTTTTCCTACCATAGAAAACCATTATAAAAAACACTTAACGTGGCTTAATGTACTAAGACAGTGTTATTAAGAGACCAAACTCAGGAAACATAACACAAATACTGTTCGATAGAACTGGTTGTGCTTGGTTTGTTACCACAGTTATCTGCGTGCTTCCTCAGCGATGAAGTTCCACATTTGCGTCTATCTTTTCTTAAACTCCTCATGATCCATCTTGACGACTGCAGTGCAGGCAGAGCGCGCGCGCGGTTGTGATTCTTCTGTGAGGGCGCGCGCCGCGCGGCCACAGATAAACTGATATGGATTTGAAATTATTTTATCAACTTGGAATACAGGCAAGGCATATTTTTGTATATGCATATTTTTAGGAACACATCTACAATATACATGCATATGTTTATATATAGGCCTATATTCGTTACACGTGACTGTTTAAAACCCGTGTTTAGACCCGTGTTTCTCCCTTGTCCGACCCGACCCGCACCCGTATCCGACACAGTAGGATGTTTTTCACCCGTTTCAGCAATATCCGCACCCGTGCAGGACTCTGGTTCGTGGTTATATTCACTGATGATCGAGCAAAATTATACAGAAATATCATTCCAATCAATCGCGGGTGGATGAGAGATGAATTATTGTGTTTGTTTGATAAAGACATTTTGCGAGCGCTGGCTGTGGGAATGGGTGATTCAATCCTAGCCGTGGGCGTTTACTTCCAAGTCTTCAGTGCGGCACGCCCATCAAAACCCAGCGTTTTTCAGAGAGCCTCAAAACCAAGGCAGAAAATAGCCTATTTCTTACTCATTATGATATTTCTGAATGTAAAAACCACGCAAACGTCATTAGTTGACCTCAGACAACAGTATAAAAAAATTTAAAAAGCCAGTTCATGACACCTTTAAGAGATTTTTAATCTCAACGAGATTCCTGGTTAAATAAAGGTTAAATAAAATAATACATAAAAACAAGACACAAGACACAATCGGACAACAGTGGATATATATAAATATATTTACATTTTTCATCGAAAATATTGCTAGGGATAAATCAGTGTCATTGGATATTGGTCGGGACATGTCCCTATAGCGTCCCTATACTAAATTCTAAGCCCCTGCTTAAAATAAGTGCATTTTGTTAAACTCAGTACTTAAATATATAAGTACACCTTAAAATAAAGTGTAACATTATGTTTTTATCTTACATTCTGATTCTCTCATTTCATTTTTTTATATTATTATATTGATAATGAGGTCAAACTGTACCGACAATGTCTTTATTTTACATTGTGAACCTTAGATGTTTACGAAGATTTGTTTGAATTTGTTCCATTATTTGTTTTTATGCTTGTGAAGCACTCCATGTATGAAAAGTGTTTATTATTATAATCAAGCTTAAAATGTGTTTTAACCTTAAAGTCAAAAATGCAATTAAACCATAAATAAAATGCAACTACTTTAAGAATAGTATAGCAAAACAAAACATGAAAGATTTCCTGTATCTTTTGTTTATTTGGTAGAAGCTCATCAAAAAAGATCCTATTATTTTTTTATTGAATTAAAGTTTTAGTAATTTGGTGGTGTTGTCATTTTTATTAGGTTTATATATATATATATATATATATATATATATATATATATATATATATATATATATATATATATATATATATGTATATATGTTGGTCCCCATTTTGCTTCCCTGCTCAGCCGTCGAGGCATGGACTCCTCTAGACCCCTGAAGGTGTGCTGTGATATCTGGCACCAAGATGTTAGCAGCAGATCCTTTGAGTCCTCTAAATTGCAAGGTGGGGCCTCCATGGATCGGAATTGTTAAATAAAATAAATACAATGGATAGGCCTATACCATAACTGTCAAGGGCGTCGGTTTGATTTTGAAATTGGTGGGGAAATCCCCGGAAGCTGCGGATTTAGGAAATGAATAGGTGTAACGGTTGGGTGTGCACAGGAACAGGCAGAAGATCCAAATACTTTAATAATGACATAATGAGGAACAGGGAAATACACTCCAACATAACAACATACACTCCAGACTCGCCCCCTATACCCTTAAATTGGGCCCTATCTGCGGGGACAGCCAGTTGTAGTGGTGTCCGAAACCATATGGACATTATTGAGTGCACTCATTCAATCCCACAATGCACCGCAATAACGAGTGTACAGCCGGTGTACGTTCAATGGCTGAACGACTTCACTCACTCGTTTTCATTCACTCCTTCAAGTGAACTATATTAGTGGACTAACGTAGGGAATAGTGAATGAGGGTTTAGGGGGCAATTTCGGATCCAGCCTCAGTGAGGAAATGAAGCCAGCGCAAGTTCTGCCAGGAAGACTCAATCGTTACGTCACTAATTACCTGCTCATCTATCCAATCATATCCTTTTCTGTAGCATATAAAGGGAGTAATTACTCATGTCTGAGTTCGCAGATACTGTCGCTTCAGCACCACCATCCTCCCCACCACCACCAAGATGGGACCTTTCCTCCATCCCACCCTACACCACCAGATGGGCCCTCTTACGAATGGGGCCTACGCCAAAGAACTTGATTGCTTGCTGAGCTCCTAAATAAATGTTATTGTTACAGCATTAATTCTCCAGAGTCTTTCTGGTAGAACTTAAATAGATAATAAACTAGATAATTAGCTATACACAGCTGAACAGAACTTAAAGGGTTAGTTCACCCAAAAATTAAAATTCTGTCATTAATGACTTCCCCTCATGTGGTTGGACACCCGTCAGACCTCCGTTCATCTTCAGACACAAATGAAGATATTTTAGTGTAAATCTGATGCTCTGAAAGGCCTCCATTGGCTCAATGCACTTTACACTCTCAAGACCCTTAAAAGACACTAAAGACGTCGTTACAAAGTCCATCTCACTACAGTGGTTCTACAATAACTTTATGAAGCGACCAGAATAGTTTTTGTGCTAAAACCTAAATAACGACTTATATAGTGATGACCGATTTCAAATCACGGCATCATGAAGCTTCGAAGCGTTATGAATCAGCGAGTCGAATCAGCGGTTCGAAGCGTTATGAATCAGCAAGTCGAATCAGGTTCGAAGCGTTATGAATCAGCGAGTCAAATCAGCGTTCAGAGCGTTATGAATCAGCGAGTCGAATCAGCGGTTCGGAGCGTTATGAATCAGTGAGTCGAATCAGCGGCTCGAAGCGTTATGAATCAGCAAGTCGAATCGGTGGTTCGGAGCGTTATGAATCAGTGAGTCGAATCAGCGGTTCGAAGCGTTATGAATCAGCGAGTCGAATCAGCGGTTCGGAGCGTTATGAATCAGTGAGTCGAATCAGCGGCTCGAAGCGTTATGAATCAGCAAGTCGAATCGGTGGTTCGGAGCGTTATGAATCAGTGAGTCGAATCAGCGGTTCGAAGCGTTATGAATCAGCGAGTAGAATCAGTGGTTCGAAGCGTTATGAATCAACAAGTCAAATCAGCGGTTCGAAGCGTTATGAATCAGCAAGTCAAATCAGCGGTTTGGAGCTTTATGATTCAGTGAGTCGAATCAGTGGTTCGGAGCGTTATGAATCAGTGAGTCGAATCAGCGGTTCGAAGCGTTATGAATCAGCAAGTCGAATCGGTGGTTCGGAGCGTTATGAATCAGTGAGTCGAATCAGCGGTTCGAAGCGTTATGAATCAGCGAGTAGAATCAGTGGTTCGAAGCGTTATGAATCAACAAGTCAAATCAGCGGTTCGAAGCGTTATGAATCAGCAAGTCAAATCAGCGGTTTGGAGCTTTATGATTCAGTGAGTCGAATCAGCGGTTCGGACCGTTTTGAATCAGTGATTCGAATCAGCAGTTTGAAGCATTATGAATCAGTGAATCGAATCAGCAGTTTGAAGCATTATGAATCAGCGAGTCGAATCAGCGGTTCGAAGCGTTATGAATCAGTGAGTCGATTAAGCGGTTTGAATCACCAGAGTCACGTTTTGGCGGTTTGACACGTGATCCGAATCATGATTCGACTCGCTGATTCATAACGCTTCAAAGCTTCATGATGCAGTGTTTTGAAATCGGTCATCACTATATAAGTCGTTATTTAGGGTTTTTTGTGCACAAAAACTATTCTCGTCGCTTTATAAAAATATTGTAGAACCACTGTAGTGAGATGGACTTTGTAACGACGTCTTTAGTTCCTTTTAAGGGTCTTGAGAGTGTAAAGTGCCATTGAGCCAATGGAGGCCTTTCAGAGCATCAGATTTACACTAAAATATCTTCATTTGTGTCTGAAGATGAACGGAGGTCTGACGGGTGTCCAACCACATGAGTGGAAGTCATTAATGACAGAATTTTCATTTTTGGGTGGACTAACCCTTTTACTAACGAGGGTAACCAAGGAAACAGACACGCGGCGGGAAAATAAGGAGACGCGTTTAGCTGTATACGTAAACATTTTGCATCGTATCAGCGTTTTGTCCACATAAATCCGGTGTTTTGGGAGCATGAAACCAATATTTTTTGAAACCGGGTACCAGAGTGGATAAATCTGAACACCCTTGAGTTTTCATGTACAGCAATCCGTATATTTTGTGAAAAAAGAACGTCCCGCACGGTAAAGACTGGAAGGGATACAACTACGGGCACTGGGCATGCGCACATCAATATTGCGTCATTTAATTCCTGTGTTTGCTTTATTGTAAGGGTTGGAGTAGGCGTTAATAAAACACAATCTGCGATACGCTGCAAAAAAAAAACGCCCAAATATATAAAAATTGAAGAGAAAAATAATCGTCTTTCTGTTTGAAATCTTGTTTCTGGTTTCTGTTCCAAACAGAGACAAGATAATTTGAGAATTTTTGGATATATGTGCTGGAAACAAGACACAAATACTAAGTAAGAAGTGTT
Organism: Gobio gobio; assembly: GCF_949357685.1. Classification (NCBI taxonomy): domain Eukaryota; kingdom Metazoa; phylum Chordata; class Actinopteri; order Cypriniformes; family Gobionidae; genus Gobio; species Gobio gobio. Next base: position 4,022,846 of record NC_137112.1, on the reverse strand, counting down.
TAGTTTTTTTTTGCGTTTTGCATTGCACTATGAATGGAGTTAAATCTACAGTTAAATAAAGTTAAATCTCTGTTAAACTGCCTCCTTGTCTTTATTAGTTATCTGTAACATTACAGAATTCATTCATTAGCATATTGTCAAGGTCAATATAGACTAAAAACCATAAAACATTATCCTATTCATTTCCGGAATCCTCATCTTCCAGGAATTTCCCAACTCCCAATTTCAAAATCAAACCCACACCCTTTACGGTTATATAGGGTAGTGTTGGGGTTTGGTTAACGGTTAGTTGTATAATTATCCTTCATTTAACCGTATGTTATACTGATAAGCAACTTTAAAGAGACATGTCTTAACCTGCCTTTTAAAAACATGAACATTTCGAGCATTTGCTAAAAGAAGTAGCACCAGAAAGATAAAAATATAAAACAGGATGAATCTTGGCAATATTTCTCAGATGATAAAGGCATGTTTTTTTTAACTTCAACCTGAATGAAAAACTGGTTCAACCAGTTTAAGATGAAGCAATTCTCAGTGAATCTCAGCCGAACCTCCCTTACAAGCTGTAAACCACATCCCATTAGACTCCTATAAATCTCCATCCCCATCAGAGGTCAAGGAAAGCAGAACGAGGTTCATGAACGCATCAGACTGACTGCAGATTGACCAGCGAGGAGCACGGACCCAAAGAGATCAAGAAATGAACAATCAAGGACCAGAAGTCGGGATAATAAACCCCTCATTCCCTCCAGGAGAGCAGCTTCCCATGGGTCAGCCTGTGATAGACATGTCTGCATATCCTCCAGGACCAGCTCACACTGGGGTCATCGCTCAGCCCACTGTGTTCATCGGTGAGCAGGATCCATCACAGAAGCCCATGGGTCAGCCTTTGCCCCCACCATTGCAGGGACAACCTAATGCAGGATCCTACGGCCCAGGGTCTTACCCCAACACTCCTGGATATCCCAGCCAGCCGAACGGAGTTCCAGGTGTCCTTCAGTATCTCACACAACAATATCATCCAGGCGTGTCTGCATTTCAACCAGCACCAGTTCCCACCTTTCAGCCCACTGTGATCATAAACCCGGCGCCAGAGCCCGGTAAAAAAGAGCCAAAAGATCCAAATGAATTGTCATGTTGTCTCTCCTTCTGTACCATGCTGTGCAAATGTTTGCGTCAAGTAATCGAAGACATAGACGACTAATCGGCCTCTGTAAGTATTCACTCTCATTTCAATTATCTTGAGATATATAGTAACACTTAAAGGGATATTCCCCTCAAAAATTTCAATTCTGTCATTTAGACACCATCAAGTTGTTCCAAACCTGTATGAGTTTCTTTCTTCTGTTGAACACACAAGACGATATTTTGAAGAATGTTTGCAATCAGAGAGTTGACGGACCTCTTTGGGCTCAATCATACACCCGACGCAATGTTTCAGCCTGACGCAGTTCTCATGTTCACGTCCAGCTTCATGTTGTTTAACCCATTTAATCCCAAATTTTCCCCAGAGATGATGACATATATGAATTTGTATGGTATTTGTAAGGATATTAAACAAACAATGTCAATTATGTACATTTTTTGTTTTGAAAAAGTCCATGAAAAATGGGTTTTATGTCTGGGTTGAGTCTAGGTCTATGGTGTTAATGCATTTACAACATTACAAACCTCCAGCAATTTAAAGACTGGGTTCAATAGTTGAAATGAGTGTTTTACTCCACCAACAAAGTAAACCTGGTCTGGCTCAGTTTCAAAAAGGACAAAATAGCATTCCTATGCAGCAGTATGGCACAAAAAAACAAATAAAATTATGACAAAACGATTTAAAATAATAGAAAACCGGAAGGTAATTATAAACGTCATTATCAGAGGCGGACAGTACTTGAGTATTTTTACTTTCCAAGTAATTGAATTTTTCAAATATATGTACTTTATCAGTGTTCTTCTTTGGAAAACTTTTACTTCACAACCATTTAATACTTAATTACATAAAAGATTTAGGATTGTATACTTTTACTCAAGTAAAAGTAACTAAAATTTGACTTGAGTACAATAAGATATTTTTTATATAATTAAGTATTCAAGGTAAAAAAAAAACAACAACTTTGATTTATGAAATGTAGTGCAGTAAAAAGTATGACATTATAAATTTGGCTTTGGAATTTAATAAATTAAAGGTTTTCCAAAGAGAAACACTGATAAAATACATACTTGAAAAATGTACTGAAGTACTATCTGCCTCTGGTCATTATAAACTGAAAAAAACAATAAATAAGCATAGCTAGATGGATAGACAGACAGACAGACAGACAGAAGTATAGATAGACAGACAGACAGACAGACATATGACAGAAGTATAGATAGATAGACAGACATATAGACAGAAGTATAGATAGACAGACAGACAAACAGACAGATAGACAGACAGACAGACAGACAGACATATAGACAGAAGTATAGATAGATAGACAGACAGACAGACAGACAGACAGATAGACAGACATATAGACAGAAGTATAGACAGACAGACAGACAGACAGACATATGCCAGAAGTATAGATAGACAGACAGACAGACAGACAGACAGACAGACAGACAGACAGACAGACAGATAGACAGACAGAAGTATAGATAGACAGACAGACAGACATACAGATAGACAGACACATAGACAGAAGTATAGCTAGACAAACGCACAGACAGACAGACAGACATATAGACAGAAGTATAGATAGACAGACAGACAGACAGACAGACAGACAGATAGACAGACAGACAGACATATAGACAGAAGTATAGATAGACAGACATATAGACAGAAGTATGGATAGATAGACAGACAGACTGAAGTATAGATAGACAGACAGAAGTATAGATAGACAGACAGACAGAAGTATAGATAGACAGAAGTATATACAGACAGAAGTATAGATGGACAGAAGTATAGATAGACAGAAGTATATACAGACAGACAGACAGACAGAAGTATAGATAGACGGATAGACAGACAGATAGAAGTATAGATAGACAGACAGACAGACAGACAGACAGACAGATAGACAGACATATAGACAGAAGTATAGATAGACAGACATATAGACAGAAGTATGGATAGATAGACAGACAGACTGAAGTATAGATAGACAGACAGAAGTATAGATAGACAGACATATAGACAGAAGTATAGACAGACAGACAGACAGAAGTATAGATAGACAGAAGTATATACAGACAGAAGTATAGATGGACAGAAGTATAGATAGACAGAAGTATATACAGACAGACAGACAGACAGAAGTATAGATAGACGGATAGACAGACAGATAGAAGTATAGATAGACAGACAGACAGACAGACAGACAGACAGACAGACAGATAGACAGACATATAGACAGAAGTATAGATAGACAGATAGACAGACAGACAGAAGTATAGATAGACAGACAGACAGACAGACAGACAGACAGACAGACAGACAGACAGACAGACAGACAGACAGACAGACAGACAGATAGACAGACATATAGACAGAAGTATAGATAGACAGACATATAGACAGAAGTATAGATAGACAGACAGACAGATAGACAGACAGACAGACAGAACTATAGATAGATAGAAGTACAGAAAGACAGACAGATAGACAGACAGAAGTATAGATAGACAGAAGTATATACAGACAGAAGTATAGATACGCATGTAACCATGGTTCCCTGAGAAGGGGATCAAGACACTGCGTCTCTTTGCCAGTCTTCAGGTATTCCTGTGCATGTCTTCTTCAGACAAGAAGTGGATGACGTGTTCTTCAGGTGCCTTTTATACCTGCGGTCGCATCTCTAGTGGCTGTCGCCGCCCAATGTCAAGTTCATATCAAGTTCAACCTGAGACGATTCTTAATATGAAAGGAAAACATGCACTGACAGATTATTTTCTCCCCGCAGACTCGAGATGCTAACATGGCTGGACGGCAGGATTCAGCGATCAAGTCCTCCAGAACGGCGTTGGTCCTGAACAATGTCGCTCTCGGTTTCGGCCTCTCAATCTACACAGCGACCACCGTCCTCTTACTGTATATATATTAGGGATGCCACAATTCTCAATATAATATTGAACCGTTCGGTACGCCGTTCAATACGCGCTTGTGAATTATATATTGTAATAATTTTTCTACACATTCTATAATTTGCCTCCATCACAATATACTGAACAACGCGACATACATTCACATCACAGGTTAGTGGTAGAGTTATACTCACAGAACACTATAGTTATTCACAATCACCAAAGTTCATTATTTGCATGCGTTTTAAAACCTTGCGCATCATGCGCTTTTCCGAGCATGCGCACTAAACGTCTGTCAAACACACGTGATTACTGGACTAGTAGTCGTCTTACTGCACTAATACTGTCAAATACACACAAGGTTAACATAAACACAGTCAGTTATGTCTAAAGTGAAAGTAAAATCGCGTGTGTCTGTATATTAGATGCACGCTGTCCTTAAAGGGACAGTTCACCTGTAAAATGATGTCATTATTTACTCACTCTAATATTGTTCCAAACCTGTATTCATTTCTCGATGACAGAATTTTCATTTTTGAGTGAACTATCCCTTTAATGTTAATACAACAACAAAAGACAAAGAGAAAATCACTCACTGCTCTTGACTGAAGAACTTTAATACAGTAGCTTTAATAAGAATCAATGTATATTTTATAGTGACGTCTATGTACTGTTTTATTTTTACATTTATTCATTCAATTTCATACTTAAATGCTGCTGTACTGCTCTGAGCTGCCAGTGTAAATCTTTATATATATTTATTTTATATTATACAATACACTAGGAATGTGTACAAGGGTTTTTTAAAGTAAAGTTTTAAGTTTAAGTAAGGTTTTTAAATTCTTTTAAGTAAAATAAAGAAAGAGTATTGCAATAAAAAAGTTTTTTTTCTCCTTAACCTCTTGCTGTTCCTGTCGCCTAAGGATAGAATAGCAAAAAACTGATTTGTGACAAGCCATCAGAACCGAACCGAACTGAAAACCGTGGTTAAAAACCGAGGTATGTATTGAACCGTGGACTAACTGTATTGTTGCATCCCTAATGGATATGGCATAATCAAATAAACAGATGCTGTATTCTGCTTCAAATGCAGATACTCAAGATTTTGCAGGAGAAATTACAAATTAATAGTATTATAGACCATAATACTGATATATATCTGATGTATGTTTATGGTTTAATTTGTTTTTATTTAATACTGCACTGCGCAGTTATGAAACAACATTTAATGGAAGTTTATTTCTGTTATTGTTTTACATTTATGCATTTGGCAGATGCCTTTATCCAAAGCGATTTACAGTGCACTTATTACAGAGACAATCCCCCTGTAGAAACATGGATATACTGGTGGTAGTAACCGCTGGGATCAAACCAGCAACCTTCTGCAAATCAGTTCAGTGGTTTAAACAATAGACCACCATCTCCACTAAATCACATATCATAATAAAGCATTTGTTAATGAAGAAAAAGGACTCTGTGTTCTGGTTTTAATGACTGATATGGCTGATAGGGCCCAGGTCAGGAAGCAGACAAAGTCAGATAAATCCCAGCACATAGAGACTCTTTCACCTAGATATTATCATATAGAGACTGTGTCTGTTCCCCGAATTAGTAAATACAAAAAAACATCAAAACCATTCAACAGTAAAAATTTAATTGACGTCCAACAAATAAACAAAAGATATAATACAGATGAACAATTGATAAAGCTTGGGTTGCTGAATATTAGATCCCTTTCCCCAAAAGCGCTTATTGTTAATGATATTATTACAGATAATAATCTAGATGTGCTCTGTTTGACAGAAACCTGGCTAAAACCTGACGACTACATTACCTTAAATGAGTCCACCCTCCAAGATTATTGTTATAAACATGAGCCGCGTCTGAAAGGTAAAGGGGGAGGGGTTGCTGTAATTTATAATAATATCTTCAGTATTACTCAGAAGTCTAGTTTCAAATATAATTCCTTCGAAGTTTTGGTGCTTTATGTAATGCTATGTAGTGTACATGATAAAACCCGTTCAACATTTGTGTTAGCTACTGTATACAGGCCACCTGGGCATAATACAGACTTTATCAAAGAATTTGCTGATTTTCTATCAGAGTTAGTACTGGCCGTAGATAAAGTACTAATTGTTGGTGATTTTAATATCCATGTAGACAACGGAAAAGACGTATTGGGATTAGCATTTAAAGACACACTAAACTCTATTGGAGTTAGGCAACACGTGTCAGGAGCCACTCATCGCCATAATCATACTTTAGACCTAATATTGTCACATGGAATAAATGCTGATACCGTTGAAATTCTGCAGCAGAGCGATGACATCTCAGATCATTACTTAGTATCATGTATACTTAATTTAGCTAAGGTTGCAAAGCCGCCCCCTCACTTCAAAAATGGCAGGACAATCACTGCCGCTACAAAAGATTGCTTTTTAAATAATCTCCCTCATCAGTATCATCTGCTCAGCATCCCAGATAGTATAGAAGAACTCGATGTTGCAACAGAATCTATCGACTCTCTCTTTTCCAGTACTTTAGACACAGTTGCTCCTCTGCGCTTAAAGAAGATTAAAGAAAATAGTCCAACGCCGTGGTACAACGAGCACACCCGGGCCCTTAAAACAGCAGCCAGAAAAATGGAGCGCAGCTGGAAGAAAACAAAACTAAAGGTATTTCGTAATTCGTGGAAAGAGCACATGATCACATACAGAAAGGCCGTAAAAACTGCTAGATCTGCTTATTTCTCAACTCTCTTGGAAGAAAACAAACACAACCCAAGGTATTTATTCGATACAGTGGCTAAATTAACCAAAAATAAAGCTTCAACTTCTGATGATTGTAAACAGCACAGCAGTAATGACTTTATGAACTTCTTCACATGTAAGATTGATAATATTAGGAACAATTTTTTAACCATGCAGCCGTCTACTACAGCATCACATCAGACAGAGCATTGTAGTGTCACTGAGGAAAAATTACACTCATTCACTGCTATAGGAGAAGAAGAATTGGCTAAACTCGTTAAATCATCAAAATCGACAACATGTATGCTCGACCCTATACCAACTAGGCTATTAAAAGAGATGCTACCAGAGGTCATAGATCCTCTTCTTAATATCATTAATTCATCTTTGTCATTAGGATATGTACCGAAAACTTTTAAGTTGGCTATTATTAAACCACTTATTAAAAAAACGCAACTTGATCCTACAGATTTAGTCAATTATAGACCAATCTCAAATCTACCCTTTCTGTCAAAAATACTTGAAAATGCAGTGTCTTCACAATTATGTTCCTTTTTAGAAAGAAATGGTATCTGTGAGGATTTCCAGTCAGGATTTAGACCGTATCATAGCACTGAGACTGCTCTCGTCAGAGTTACAAATGATTTACTCTTATCATCTGATCATGGCTGTATCTCTCTATTAGTGTTACTCGATCTTAGCGCTGCATTTGATACTATCGACCACAACATTCTTTTGAATAGACTCGAAAATTATGTAGGTATTAGTGGAATTGCATTATCATGGTTTAAATCATACCTATGCGACCGTTATCAGTTTGTAGTAGTAAATGAAGATATGTCACACCGATCGCAAGTTCAGTATGGAGTACCACAAGGCTCAGTGCTAGGACCGCTACTCTTCACCCTGTACATGCTACCACTGGGAGATATCATTAGGAAGCATGGCGTTAGTTTTCATTGTTATGCTGACGATACTCAGCTCTATATTTCTTCACGCCCTGAAGAAACTTACCAATTCACAAGATTAACGGAATGCATAGCTGATATAAAACATTGGATGACCGGTAATTTCCTGCAACTCAATTCAGAAAAAACAGAATTTTTAATTATTGGACAAAAAAGCTCCACAAGTAGTAACCTAGAATACTGTCTAACACTTGATGGCTGTTCTGTCAAGTCCTCGTGGTCAGTGAGGAACCTGGGTGTGCTCTTTGATACCAATCTTTCGTTTGAAAGCCACGTCTCTAGCATCTGTAAAACTGCTTTCTACCATCTTAAAAATATATCTAAATTACGGCACATGCTCTCAATGCAAAATGCTGAACAGTTAGTTCATGCGTTCAGGACCTCAAGGCTAGATTATTGTAATGCTCTACTGGGTGGTTGCCCTGCTCGCTTTATAAATAAACTCCAGCTGGTCCAAAACGCAGCAGCTCGAGTTCTTACTAGAACCAGGAAGTATGACCATATTAGCCCAGTTCTGTCAACACTGCACTGGCTGCCTATTAAACATTGCATACATTTTAAAATCTTACTTATTACTTACAAAGCACTAAATGGTTTAGCTCTCCAATACTTGAGCGAGCTCTTAACATATTATACTCCATCACGTCTACTGCGGTCTCAAAATTCTGGCCAGTTGATCATACCGAGAATATCCAAATCAACTGCAGGCGGTCGATCGTTTTCCTATTTAGCTCCAAAACTCTGGAACAGTCTTCCTAACATTGTTCGGGAAGCAGACACACTCTGTCAGTTTAAATCTAGACTAAAAACACATCTCTTTACTGTGGCATACACATAAAACACTTTTTCAATGAAATGATTGTTAGGCTGCATTAACTAGGTCAGCCGGAACCGGGAACACTTCCCATAACACCTGATGTACTCGTTACATCATCAGAAGAATGGCATCTACGCTAATGATAGTCTCTGTTTTATCCCGAGGTTTACTGCAGTCAGCCGGATCCGGGCCGTATCCAGATCAGATGGTGGACCTGCACCCAGAGAAGACCAACACAGGACCCTGAAGTGTCTGCAGAGACCTTGATTAGACTCCCCCTGAAACTGCCTCATCGACACGGCATCTCAATAAACCCGTCTCCGGTGTGTTGACTGAGATTGTTCGAATATTACAATTAAATAATACTTAAATCGATATGTCATCCTCAATAAACCCGTCTCCGGCGTGTTGCCTCCGATCATTCGAATATTGCACTTTAAAAATTATTTAATCAACATCATCCTCAATAAACCCGTCTCCAGCATGTGGCCCCCGGTCCCTCGAATATTCTGATCTATTATGACCTCTGAGCTGTAAAGCTGCCAGAATAATAATAATAATCATACGCTGTTTGTTAATTGGCCAGAGGAGAACTGCCCCCCCGACTGAGCCTGGTTTCTCCCAAGGTTTATTTTTCTCCATTGGGTCACCTAATGGGGTTTTGGTTTCCTTGCCACTGTTGCCTCTGGCTTGGCGTGCTCAGTTGGGGACACTACATTTTTCAAATAAACATCGAAATAAATCTAAATAATAAACTAAATTAACCATTTAAACTAAATTACTAATCAAATTATTGATCTAAAGCCCACACTGTCGCTGTGTGATGGTTGAGATGGGCTGATGACATCAGCGTTTTTTCCGGAGTGGCTATGCGGCTGAATAAAATTATGCTGCATTATTTTCCTGTTTAACACTGTAAAGCTGCTTTGAAACAATCTACTTTGTGAAAAGCGCTATATAAATAAAGTTGACTTGACTTGACTTGTAGTTGTTTGATTAACATTAATGACAGACAGGTATTTAAAGGTGAACTATGTAGGATTTTTGCAGTAAAATATCCAGAAACCACTAGGCCAGTGTTATATATGTTGTTCAGTTGAGTACTTAGAATATCCCAAATGTTTTCAACTATTTGTAAATCGTGAGAAATTTGCTATTTTAACCAAGGAGCCGGGACGTGTGAGCTATGCGTGTGAGGGAGTCGCCTGACGATTGCGTCATATCTGCGTCACCCTCGGTCTCCGGTTTTATTCAGTGAAACACTTTACTCTCACTGCAGTGTGAACAAGTGTCATAGCAGCCGCCGAGCGAACGTCATAACTTCCTTTTCAACACACTCAGATATATCTAATACGATAAACAGAGTTGCGTTACCTCAAACTCATAACTGGAAGTGGCTCCGGCAACCGTGTCATAATAAAAGTCCCGCCAGCGACTATGCCATAATAACAGTCCCGCTCTTCAATCGCTCCTGCGGCCTTGCTCAGCTCCACAACACTCGCTCCTGCTCTGCTTCAGACTACAGTAATGTTAATAATCGCATCCATGAACATGATTTCTGCTCGAGTCCTATCCTGACTGTTTCCCGCCGGCTGTGAGGTGAAGACCACATGTCCCGAGATTCTGCGCTCAAACGTGTCGTCATCAAACTACGCCTTTGTTTTGAACAGGCGACCTCTAGTGCACGGAAAAGTTACATAGTGTAGCTTTAAATGTGCTGCTGAATGCATGAACGTAATATTCTGACACATATCCAGTTATTACCCACCTGCTTACGTACACTTAAGCCATAACAGACTGTGTGCATGCGAGATACTCCACACAATGTACATTTTGACATCTGTGTGCGCGTATATTTGACCATTCAGGCGCAAGGAGAACTGATCATGCGAGCGTCAGAGAGAGAGCGCTTCTGTTGTGTGTCATTCAGCGCGATTCCGCCTATCCTGCCTTCGCTAACCGCAAGTTAATCAATAAAGAATTGTAATTTTGTTATATGACGGTCTTGACATTTAATTTGGCTGTAGGCTAAAATTATATTCAACCCGCCAAAGTGGCTAGTGGGAGTGGCTGCCTCACCCGCCACAGCTGAAATCGACCCGCATTTGGTTAATGTGTTAATGTCAAGCCCTGGGGAACCAGTGTAGAGATGATTCATATTATATGATCATATTTTCTTGATCTGGTAAGAACTCTGGCAACTGTAGCTTGTTTATTGAAGATGCCACCACCTAGTAATGAATTCTGAGGTGGAAGAAGGCTGTTTATGTAACATATGAAATATGATTGCTGTCTAACACACTGTAAAAAAAAAAAAAAAAAAAAAATATATATATATATATATATATATATCAGGTCTCTAATTGAAATTTTTTAATTTCTGTGAATTGATGCAATTTAATTCACAGAAATTCAACTTGGCCAACTAAAAAATTTAGATGTGATCGGTCACTAGAAAATTATTACAGTTAATTTTTACAGTGTATAACACACACAGGTATTTAACTATAGAGGATGAAGTAACAGTACATCCTTCTAGATGCAGATTATATTCTAAGAGATTCTGGTTTTTGGTCCAATAAGTCTTATCTGAATTTAATTACAGGTCATCGTATGTTTTATATCTTTAACACACTCTGTCAGCTTGGATAATGATTCCATTTGGTCGTGATGTAATACGTATATAACTGAGCATCATCGGCATAACAGTGGAAACGAATTGCATGTTATAGTATTACCAAGTGGAAGTAGTTTAGTAGGTATTGGATCTAATAAACATGTTATTGGTTTAGATGTACTGAGTTTATTTTTTCCTTTCCTATAGCTGCAAAGCACTGCAAATGTTTTCGAGGGAAGGTAAGTGAGTTAACATTAACCTGCAGCATTTCACGTTGTTATTTATTGTATCTTTTTTTATTATTTTTTTTTAAAAACATGCTGTTGTTTTTTTTCTCAATAAAACCAAATATTGACACATTAGATGAAATAGGCATGCACTGGATGAAGCCCTTGTGCATTGAATAGGCTATGGAGGAAACTAATAAATATCCTTCTCATTCTTCTCATGATTTTGTTTTTGTTTTTTGTGTGCATTAAGACACGATGTGAGATCCACAAATCTATTTTTTATTGGTTAAAGTTAAAGGCACAATATGTATTTTTTGACGCTAGAGGTCACTTCGCCTATATGACACACTTAAGCAAGATCATATTAGGCGGTAAAACATGGCAATCTCTGCGGTAAATCAACAACAGCAGATTTACACAATAAGACCAGGGCCGGATTAACATAAGGGCTAGGTGGGGCTGAAGCCCCAGGGCCCGAGCACGGAGGGGGCCCGTGATTGGCCGAGAAAATGATTGACAATCGATCGGGAGCACCTAAAGTTTTCCTGTTGGGCCGCTCGCAAAACCACACCACGCCCCCACAAATTAAGCGCTGTTATTTAGGCTACTGGAGTGCTGCGAGTGCACGGGAAAATCAAAAGCCAGGTGCAGGTGAAGAAACGGCGCTACCTGAATAAACCGCACGCGCATCCAGCAGTGGCAGCGCGAGAGCAGCTGGGTCGTCGCTGACAAACTCGTTCGGCGCTTTCGCCGCTCCATTGAAGTCATAACGAGCGCCAGGCAGTCGTTTTATCCATTTGAATTTGATACAAGCTCAACATCATGTGTACAGTAAAGGCTCTGTGGCGAAATTGGCTGAACCAGACTGAAAAGCTCCGACCATGTCTGTATTGTTGAGGTAAATATAGACTACACGATGGCCGTAGCCAGCTATGAGGTCTCCGAGGTCCGGACCGCTGTATTTTTCCGAGGTGTAGGCTACATAGCTAATAAATGTTGTTGTGAAATAATTGACCACCAATAGAGTGCTTTATGTACACATAAGCTGCTGCGCGAGTCACGCGACGCTTCAGTAAACGGTGTGAGATGTAAGTAGCCTATACATTATAGCCAAACTAAACATTTCATATTTCAAACAACGTTCAATGTTAAACAACGAACAGACTATCAGCCAGAGCTCAGCTTTAGGAGGGGAAGAGACAGGGCAAGAGAAGGAAACTGAGAGAAAAAGAATGAGAGAGTGATGAAATGAGGAGAGAGCAGGTATGACCAGTGTTGCCAACTCTGGCAAGACAAAGCAACCACAGCTTCAAAAACAAGCCCAATATTATTATATTATTTATTATCATCATAATATCATCATTATCAGTTATTTTGTTATCAATAAATGAGCCTGCAACATTTTAAACTGAAACCTCTCTGAGTTTGAAAAGCAAAAACAGATGTGATTTTACAAAAAATCATCAAATTGCAATAAAGGGCATGAAATATCCTCCAATCAGCAGTGAACAGAAGAGGTTTGGAGATGGAAAAAGTGACGTGAAGGCCAATTTAGTCGGAGTTAGTGCACACATATTAGGTGCAGAGTAGTTAACACGCACTACAAACTGTGAAAAAGACAAGCCCTGCATCTCAATCTGATACTATCTGCCCTAAATAGTATTGAAAATTACTAATGTCACATGCTATTTAGGATGGATAGTATGCACATTGGGATGTATGCAAGCACTAAGGGAGTGCTGCAATATAGCCACATATTTATTATAAAATAATTGGGAACCATACCTACTGTTAGTATACTAGTTTTTATTTTTATTATAGCCTGTAATGATAAATATGTTATACAAATATTTTTTAAAATTAAATGAGGTGCCTGTCCTCCCTGTTTCCTCTCCATCTCTGTTCATCTCTGCTGGTGGCATTGTTTGTGGAAATGTATACGTCTATTTACGTCTACTAACTATCATTACGTGCATTTATAATGTCACATTGAATGCAATTTTTCTTCAATGAGGGGGAGAAGGAGGCGGGATGTGAGAACGAATTACTACAGCATTTGTATCATAGCACTGATTGGCTATTAGCTTTGAGAAGACAGTGTCAGTCAATGTATTGGACAAAACAGCGACCATAAATGTAAAGAAATGAAGTTGCTTGTCATATTTCCCTAACAAGCAAACACATTTTGGGTACAACTATGGGTATTGGGTACAACTATGGGTATGACAATCTACTGCCCACCTGCATGGTTTTGAAAGCTTATTATTAAAAAAAATTTAGCCTTCAAACATCTTAAAATGCACATATATAGATCAGAGAAATCAAAATTTTCTTGGGGGACCATGCCCCCAAACCCCCCAAAATACCTCAAATTTGGGACCTCACAGGTTTTAAAACTCCTTAAGGCAGTTGTATATACTCAAAAGTTGTTGCTTTTTCTGGAAACCGGTTTGCTTTGACCTCATATCTGGAGTTAATGCATTTATGCATTTAAGGCCTACTGAATATTAAAATGGAAAATTCAGACAGTATATACTCATTGTATCTCTGTGCTTTGAAGATTTAGTTTTTAAAAGATACTAATTATTTCTGTGGTAGAAAACGTTGTGGCACTAAGATCGGCTACTATGGGGGCCCTTGGGTTTGTCATAGCCCCAGGGCCCTACATGTTCTTAATCCGGGCCTGAATAAGACTAATTGTGTTGAGCTGGAGAACAATGATCAGTTTCTGTCCATCAATGATCCAAACAGTTGCTCACCTGTCTAATAAAACACATCAGATATTAAAGTGGCTTTGGTGTTTCCATGGTTTCTACTAAATAAAACCATAAATCCGTGTCCTAAAATTGGTTATTTCTCTGGATTTAAGCATTCTTGGAAACATTTGGGATAATGTAAGTAGGCTACACAAGTCAACAAAACATGACATTGTAGTGGTTTTTGGATATTCTGATCCAAAAATCTTACATATTGTGCCTTTAAAGGAGAATATATTGTATTTTCCCGGTCCTCGGCCATTCTCGTGGGTGCTCGGTGAATATTTATTCTTGCAAGTCCTCTCTTCACCAGCAGGTGTCAATGTGAGATCACATTTCTAAATGAAACTCGAGCTCAGGGGCTATTGCATAAAATTAGCCATTAGATGACGAAGATCTAGTATGTCAAGACTCAAGGGTCAGTCAGTCTTACTTTTTGGTATAAAATTACGCCAATCTATGGTTTTATGTAACTGACTTAAAAAAATTAGTTAGAGTTAACAGCCTTAAAGAAAAAAATCTATTTTGACACCCTTACGAAAATGAACCATGGTTTTACCACACACAAAAAAAAAAAAAAAACATTATTATAGTTAAAGCATTGTAACCACAAAATAACAATGGCTTTACTACTCTAACCACAGTTTAACCATAACATTTGTGGTTAAACTGCGGTTATATAAATGGTAATCAATTAGCCGAAAAAAAACACTTTTACTATAGTAAAACCATGGTTAATTTTCGTAAGGGGAAGCCTATACAGTGTTCAGATTTTATACATAACAAAGTATCATAAAAATACAAGTCTTGAATGCTTGTATAAAACGTTTATGTGACGAAAAATACGGGGGGCTTAATTTTAATGACCCTTCACGAGCCCTCAGAGGACTTTTACGCTGAAAAGTAGCCAAGGGGGCCGCCATTTTGAAAACGGTACCTCACACTCCGTCGCTTCACACAGCTGAATATATTAAGCCTCCAAATAACCGGTATTTATATTCGTGAAGCGTCCTCGTCCGTCCGCGCGTCCTCATAAAGAAAACAAGCACGACCCGCACCTGTGTCAAAAAGCGATTTAAGAGAGACTGACCCTCACACAAGAAGTGCGCGTGTTTTTATTCTGATGAGGATATTATTGAATGCGCTTGTAGAGCTCATTTCTCCCACGGTGGATTTGGAAAAGGATTTATTCTATTTGGGATCTTGTCACTGGAGCGAAGGAATACAGCAGAGTCCTCAAATCCGTTCGGATTGACAGGTAACGGAAGACTTTATTTCCAGTGCGCTATTGTGAATCATGTGTGAATATTTGGCGCAGTGATTCTGTGGTCGTCATTCATTCACACGCGCGCGACTTTAACGCGTTCTTTCACGCGACGCGTTACATGACATTGTGTCTAGTGTTTGTTACAGTATGTGTTTTTATTTATTTACTTACCGATTCGACAAAGCAGCAAACAACAACTATATTGTGTAACGCACATTCCCCACCATCCTGCGCTCCTGAAGGAGGACAATTTCTCTTTTGTTTAATCGCGTTTCTCTCTCTGTGAATAATATATTTTATTCCGTAAATCGGTCAGAAACGCCCTGCGTTAACATGCGGATCGATCAGGACGCTCCGATGTTATTAAAAACCATTTAACGTCATTTAAGCATTGAAAACAGCCCTTTATATTCAGATAATGTATGTTATTTCAATTTAATTCATCGTTATTTATTGGGGTGATTTATTTATACTTAATTCAAAGCAGTGACAGGAAATATATGCAGTGATTATTGGTAATTCTTATAAAATAATATTGAGTAAAGTATAGCGTGATACACACTCAACGGTTTCAACGGACAAACCAACCGTTGGGTTTAAAAATGTAATTTTAAAATGTAAACCAACGGTTGGGTTTGTGTATATTTTGACCGTTGAAACAACCCATTAGAGTCAACATAATGAACATTAATAATACAGACAGACATCTGAATATATATGAGTATGAATATGAGCTGCAACAGATGCATGATTACCTTATCCAGCAACACCTGCACCTGAAAATATGAAATTAGTTTTTAGAAATATTCAGTTTTCAACTGTTTCAGTGGTTTCTTTAATATTTATAAACAGGAAACATTTAAAATATTTTATTTATTTATTTGAAATGTATTTTGTTACATTTCAACTGCAGGTTTTCAACATGACTATTAAATAAAAATAGAAAAACAATATAATTATATGTGTAAAGTCTGTATTTTTAGATACTAAATTACACTCGTCCGTAGTTTGCTTCACAGCATATATTTATCATTTTTTTACAATATTTTGACATTCTTTTTTTTTGCTGGATATGGTCTGGTCTAGAGGTTTGATAATGAAGTCATCTTTATTTCTGATGGTGCTCCATTTTATTTATTCGAAGTTCAGTGGACACACAGGATTTGTATCTCCAGTAAGGGTTTTTCTTATTTTAATTTTTTCATTGATTTGTATGTGATTTGAGCCAGTTTTGATCTAGTAATTCTGTTTTCCTGTCAAATTCAATGAATCCAAGCCGGTGTTTTGTTGCTGTCAGTATAAATGAATAAGCCACCCGTGTCTTGACTGTTTCTTTACTGCATCTAAAACCGACTTCACCTTAGGGTGCTTGGCTTAGCGGTTCAAACCTGGGCTGCTAATTGATAAGTTGTGGATTCAAACCCCCAGACGGGACAGATGAAGGCGTCCCAGCATTGGCAGGACATGTAAAGAGTGCGCTGTTAGTTAAAAGAGTATGTAAATTTGAATTGCCCACTGAAGTTCTGCACATTTGTGGTTACAAATGATTTTTTTAATAGCCTGAAAAATGGAGTCCTCTAACTGACGGTTTGTGCAAATAGACCTGAGGTGCATTAGCGTGTGGAACATGCTGGTTCACATTGACAGCCCTGTGTGTAAGTCATGTTTTGGGGTGTTCGGATAACGTGATTATAGGGTTTAATGCTGTCAGCTCGCTCTCTCTCTCTCTCACACACACACACACACACACACACACAGGTGTTGGTTTTGACGCAGGTTATGCAGGTGTCATGTTCAATCAGCTTCAGTGTTGGTCTGCACGCCGTTAAGTTGAACGCAGACTGTAAACAAGACCCTGTGACCTGACCGTCAAGATTGTGAGACTGAACCCCTTTTTAAAACATTTTCGTCTCGGGATCACATTTATGTTCCACTTGTGGCACCAAACTGAATTGCAGTCTGTTTGTTTGAGCGATGCGACCGAGCATGACAAGTTTGTCAACATTGACTCAGCCACTGGTCGGTGTTATTTTTCGGCATTATTTATCCAGGTTTGTGATGCACAAATTACGCACTTTGTTTAAAATAATAATAACAATTTATTTCCAATTTGACTGTCCCATTGGGCTCAGTTTGTGTATCAGACCTGAGACCTCTAAGCAACAGCTGTCTTTTTAATGATTTTTAATATAATATAACGTTAATACAAATAACATAATATATATATATATATGTGTGTGTGTGTACTGCTGTGTATAATTACACACACATATTTAAGATTTTTTTAAAAATAAATTTATATATATATAAAGGCAAATATTTCTTAAATATATACAGGCAAATATTTCTTAAATATATACGTGTGTGTATTCAAATATACATAATAATTATACACAGTACACACACATTATGTTAACACAAACTTATTTTGGATGTGATTAATTGCGATTTAATCGTTTGACAGCACTAAATATATATATATATAATTATGTAAATATATAATTTTTATGTAAATATATTACATACTTGTATATGTTTCAAAAAAATTTTTTACATGAGTTTATATATTTATATTAGTGGTGGGCAAATACATTTTTTTATCTAGATTAATCTCACTGTAATCTTGGAATTAATCTAGATTAAAATGGTTTATTTGAATTCTGCTGAAGGCATTCAGAATATGTGTGCTCGTAAGTGATCGTTTGTCTTTTTGTAGTTTGAATAATAAATAACTTCTGTCCCTTTAAGACCTGACGCACGCATGGATCCCAAACACTGTTCCTGTGAGCTGGTTACGACTGTGTTTACGTTAAAACTCACCAAGATGGGCATTGAGACATTTTTGAGTGTATTTGACCATTAGGAAGCAGGAAAAAGGAGCTCATTTTTGCACTTGTATGTCAGAGGAAGCTTTATTACGGTATGTGTGTGTGCACTTCAGATGCGAGCGTGAAATCTGCGGGAATTAGTAGAATTAACGCTATGTGCAAGCCCACGCGAAATTCAGACCGGTCACACAACCGTCAACACTAGTAGGCATACACACAGGTTCGAAGACTCGTTCTCTCGCCCCTTACAGTGCAATTCGGCTTGGTATACATCTGCGCTAAAATATCAAGGGGAAGTCATCATAGCTTGCGTAGTATAGACCCAGCTCCCAACCCAATTTTGAGAATAGATTAACGGCAATATTTTTTTTATCGCCCGATAAGAGTCTCACGTTAACGCAGCACGTTAACGTTGATAACGGCACACCACTAATTTATATATTTATATTTATATATATATAATATAGTGTGTGTGTGTGTCTGTGTACACCGTACAACGTTTATGTTGATTTAATCGGAATGAATCGATTTGACAGCACTAAAAATATATAATATAAATGATGTACATGCATGTGAAATAAAGTAATTTCTCACTTTTTTTCTCCCAAATGTTTAGAGCCAATTGAATACGTGACTATAGCTATGTTTCTGTTCAAAGTTGCGAATTTAACTTGTGCGTAAAATTTTAATATCGGATAAAAAAGCAGCGTTACCAACTTGTGTCTCAGAGCGTCAGGTGAAACGCCGTCATGTTCTCTTGCGTTGGGATGCTAGTGTTTGGGAACACAAACGCTGGAGTGAATTAAACCAAATCATCCTGATGATGACACACTTTCGCGTTTAAAAACCACCAAACCAACATTTGAGATGCTGCGATGCGATTGGTCCGCTGGTTAGTCCAGTTATTCAATCACAGCCTCTGCTGAGGCAAAATCAACAGGGATTTATTCGGTATATCGTAGTTTGTCTGCATGCCTTTGCATTGGATAAAACACAAACAAAAAAAAAAGCACATTTTTAGAGTTATCACACATCTTGGCGTTTCCATCCAGCGTGTTTTTATGCAGCATCCCAAAATTGGTGGATGGAAACATGGCCAGAAGGAAAGTCTGTATTTGATTTAGTGATCTGCAGCAAGAGGCTAATGAGGGACCGGAGGGAGAGACACATAATGACAGATGACCCGGCATCATTATTAACTTCAGAGGAAACCCTCCTGAGCTTTATCCAGCAGATCCGTGTTTACCTCAGAGCTTCATCCAAAGTAAGACTGTTATAACATCCACGTCCTCTAAAGAACCTGTTGTTCTGGGGGCTTTTAGGACAGGGTGTTCTGGGTGGTTACCGGAGCATTGCTTCTGGGTCAGTGTTAAAGCAGGAGTGTGTTACAGTCTGTAGATATGCCTCGGGATGCCACAAAAGCTGACCCGCAAATCATTCGAGACTTGGACATTTTGATTTGAGGCTTTGTACGTCCAAGCCTTCTGGCAAGGACTTCAGGAGAAACACAAACTCTGTTTGTCACAATCGTCCTCTGGATCAGTGTTTGTCCCGTGTCTGAGGGAGCAGAGGGTCTGTTGGCGTGAGATAAGCGTGTGCGGTCACATGATCTCGGCAGTCTGACAGCTGAAACCTCTGCTGTGTCATGTTGTTTACGGCAGCCGTCCTGACGTCCTGAGTGCTATAAATGAAGTAAAAACATGCAAATCATTGGCCGACTTGCTGATCTACTACTAAAATTTCTAAATGCTCCTCTTAGACATTTCAAGCTACAGACTAGACCCAGTGTGCTATATCTTGACTGAAATCGACAGTTTTCCTAAAAATGCTGATCAAAACTAGATTAGAAATAGATTTTCATTGAGGGAATATTCAAATGAGCCCAAACTGTTCAAACTCCAACTGTCAAAATTCAAATTTTGACAGTTGGAGAGGCTCTTTTAAACTTTTTTAAACCTTTCTTTCTAATATTTCTATGTATCGTTCTATCGATCGCTCGCTCTATCTATCTGTCATCTAATCAACCACCCAGGACACACTAGTAACCGCATAGCAAATTAGCAACCACCCAGATACCCTAGCAACAGCATAGCAACACTCTAGCAACCACCCTGAGTACACTAGCAATGACGTAACAAGACCTTAGCAACCACCCGAGTACCTTAGCAACCCTTTCTGGCTAGGCTGTTTCAAGCCAACTTAAAGTTTGTCTAAAAAAAAAACCTTGACTGATTTAACAGTTTTCCTAAAAATGCTGATCAAAATCTATTACATTTTTCCAAGTTTTCATTGAGGGAATGTTCAAATGAGCCAAAACTGTTCAAACTCCAACTGACAAAATTCAAATTTGTTGACAGTTGGAGAGGCTCATTAGACCCATTTAAACTTTCTTTCTATCTATCTATCTCTCTATCTCTATCTCTCTATCTATCTCTCTCTCTATCTCTATCTCTATCTCTATCTCTCTATCTATCATTTAGCAGACGCTAAATGATATATCGTTCTATCGATCGTTCTGTACGCACTAGTAACCGCACAGCAACCACCCTGAGTACCCTAGCAATGACGTAACAAGACCTTAGCAACCACCCGAATACCTTAGCAACCCTTTCTGGCTAGGCTGTTTCAAGCCAACTTAAAGTTTGTCTAAAAAAACGTTTTTTTTTTAAATCTAGTTCAACTTTGATATGCTGTGCATAGTGAAGCCATGTGTCCCATTGATTTGTATACATTTTTGGCTTTTGATGTTGGTCAATTTTCCCATGTGTCATTTTATCAATTTTGCATATTGTTAGTCCTGTTTATGGTAAAACAACATGTTTTCAGATGGAATAATGTGTGGAGTTGGGACGTTTTCCCCCAACTTTCAATTCTTTTACTTCAAAGAAAATTTTAATTTTTACTTTTTTTTTTATGAAAGATCAAAAGGCCATCCTTGATCATATTTACCAGGGGTGCCAATAATTCTAACCATGACTGTATATTTTTGTACAAAGTGAACTTCAAGGAACATATTCAAATAATAAAAAAATAAATCAATGTCATGACCTGTTTAATATAATAGAGGTGATTTTCTGGTGTTTTGAACACAATCATTTGAGCATTTTGGTGCTTCCTCCTCTGGGAGACGTTTGGAAACGTCCTTGAGTTAATAGAAAAAACAAACCTGTAATTATTAGTGCCTGTTAAATCAAGCATATTGCTCAAAGCTTGTCGTTTCACATGATTTACATAGTTTTGCATAAGCACTGTGAAAGTGTAGTGTTTTTGTCAGGGCTATTTTAATCGCTTTATTTTCACATGACACGAAAGTGATGACACATCGACTGGCGCTTCAGATTTTTTGATCAGATTTGTTAAGTGGCATGACATTTAATAATAAGATTGAGTTATTTTTATCGTCACAAAGAGGTATTTAATCAGCATCAATATTTTTCATTAAAACTTTTCGGAAGTCAGTGTTTTGTAGGGGTGTAATGGTACACGAATTCGTACCAAATCGTTTTGGTAAAGGGCTTTCGGTACGGTTCACATGTGTACCGAATGCAATCTTTAACAGTTAACATTCGGCTTGTTTTACGCTCGGAATACACTTCAATCCGAGTTCCCGCACCATGGGGTCACTAGGCCCTTTTTAGGGGGGCTTCAGTGATGTGATTATGATACCTGGAGGCAGAAAAGGAAGATGGCATAAGATGACCAAATAAAAATAATTTTATTTAACTTTTTTTATATTGTGCTTATTTGTATAATGTCTGTTATTTCTAAATTATGACTTTTTTATGTAAAAATCATACTAACAATATAAGTACTAGGGCTGTCGAAAGATTAATCGCATCCAAAATAAAAGTTTTTGTTTACATAATATGTGTGTGTACTCTGTTAATTATTATTTATATATAAATACACACACATTCATGTATATATTTAAGAAATATTTGCATGTATATACATTTATATAATATATATAAATGTTTTATATATAAAAATAATAATTTTTTTCTTAAATATATACATGCTTGTGTGTGTATTTTATATATAAATAATAATTAACTGAGTACACACACATATATTATGTAAACACAAACTTTTATTTTGGATGCGATTAATCGCGATTAATCTTTTGACAGCCCTAATAAGTACACAAATAATAGAAAAATGCTATGCCATGGGACCTTTAAAAAAAGCAAGACAAAATAGCAAAAAGCTCATTTTTACTATTTAATTTATGCAATGGTGAAAAAAAAAAAGGCAAAATAAATTAGACATTTTTTGAAAAAAATGCGTTTGGTATTCAGCTCCGGGCTTCGGCCAAGAATTTTCATTTCGGTGCATCCCTAATTATTGTGTGTTTAAATAAATGACCGCCACTGTGTATAATGATTATATTTCAGCAACAAATTGGAGAAAAAACTATTTTATAATTATATTTAGAATATAACGCAGTTACATGTTTGCATACAATGTGTTATTTGAGTGTTGATTATTATATCTAAACATGAAGAGCAGCTGAGTTTAGGCTAGTTTGGGCTCTGTTGTATTATAGTAATGTGTGAGTAAGGGCTCGTTGTATAGATCACACTTTACATAGCAACACTCTAGCAATGACGTATCAAGACCTTAGCAACCACCCGAATACCTTAGCAACCCTTTCTGGCTAGGCTGTTTCAAGCCAACTTAAAAGTATGTCTAAATCTTTTTTTTATGTAGTTCAACTTTAATTTAAGGACAGACACAATTTTTTCAGTAAAACCACTGCTAAATAAAATAAAAAAATATATTTTATATTTAGTTTTCTCTCCTCTGTTGTACCGAGCTGACTTGAAAACCAAGGTATACAGCAAACCATCAGTTTTGTGTACTGTTACATTGGACACATCCACTGTCCTTTGCGTGTTTTGTTTATTAAATATTAAGGCTAATTTGATAGCTTTTAAGCTTTAAAATCTATCTATCTATCTCTATCTCTATCTCTATCTCTATCTCTATCTCTATCTCTATCATTTAGCAGATGCAAAATGATCGATCGTTCTATCGATCGTTCTATCGATCGTTCTGTACACTAGTAACCGCATAGCAACCACCCAGAATACCCTAGCAACAGCATAGCAACACTCTAGCAACCACCCTGAGTACCCTAGCAATGACGTAACAAGACCTTAGCAACCACCCGAGTACCTTAGCAACCACCCGAATACCTTAGCAACCCTTTCTGGCTAGGCTGTTTCAAGCCAACTTAAAAGTATGTCTAATTTTTTTTTTTTTATCTAGTTCAACTTTAATTTAAGGACAGACACAATTTTTTCAGTAAAACCACTGTTAAATAAAATTAAAATATATATTTTATATTTAGTTTTCTCTCCCCTGTTGTACCGAACTGACTTCAAAACCGAGGTATACAGCAAACCATCAGTTTTGTGTACCGTTACATTGGACACATCCACTGTCCCTTGTGTTTGTTTATTAAATATTACGGCTAATTTGATTGCTTTTTAAGCTTTAAATGTATGCATTTTTCTGCATACGTTTCATCATGAGAATCAGACCAATGATGTTGATGCTGTGCTGTCCTCAGTTCAGCCTGGCCTTGTGTATGAACACCGCTCTGACTTCCTGTCGGAAACCTCGAGCTCAGCCGAGCAGGAACTGCGTCTCTCGCCTCCTCAGGGGATTCCTCCTCAAGACCGATATTTAACTCGATGTCTGTCCACACGCCTCTGATAAATGACCAGCTCTGTGAACAGCTTCAGGATATTGATCATCCAATATAAAGCGGACGCTATCAAGTGGTTTTGGCAGGTGGCGGAGAAAGTGTTTCCTGCTTGCAGGAGGAAGACGTGCCATTTAATGCACTGAGAGGATTAAAATATTTAACGTTTTAATTCGATTTACATCAATGCATCACCACAAGAGCCTGGAGACGTTTTACATTTCATACGGGGCATGTGATGTGTAGATAACTCGATTGAATGTGTTTATAACAAGCGCAGTTGTGCAGGACATTACTGAACTGATCGAATTATCTCGATGTTGAAGACTTGGATCCTTTTTATTCCATAGAGAATGTATTTTTAGCAATAATGCATTAAAGGAACACTCCACTATTTTTGAATACAGGCTCATTTTCCGTCTCCTCTAGAGTTAAACATCTGAGTTTTACCATTTTCGAATCCATTCAGCCGATCTCCGGGTCTGAGCACTGTTAGCATAGCTTAGCATAGATCATTGAATCTGATTAGACCGTTAGCATCTCTCTCAAAAATGACCAAAGATTTTCCATATTTCTCCTGTTTAAAACTCGACTCTTCTGTAGTTACATTGTGTACTAAGACTGACGGAAAATGAAAAGTTGTGACAAAATAAATAAAAATAAATAAAAAAATGAAAGACTTTGTGACACAAAGTCCTTGGTTATTACGAATATAGTATATTGAATGATGTAGGCATGTGCCGGGATCAAATTGTCATGTTGCGATTAACTGCTGAAGCTTTTATCGCGGTATACGGTATTATCACAATATTGAAATTCGTTGCAAAAAAAGTGTTGTCATACTATAACAGGTTTAATAACTTTCTTATAACAAAAAGAACCAAACATTTAAATACAATAAAGCAATACACACAACTCTATAAAGTAAACAAATATTTAAAACGGATTAAAGTGCTAAAGAATTATAAAGAACAATAGGTAACACTTTACAATAATGTCTCACTAGTTAATGCATTTACATTAAAGCTACACTGTGTAACTTTTTTAGTTTATTCTTAGCTAAAAACACTTAGTTCTTTCAAAAATATATGTGCTCATTAATGTATATTTACTTCTTTCAAGTAATAAAGTATTCTCGTAAGTTTATAATATGCCATTGAAAATACATACGGGTGAGGGTTCGAATGCCGGTCGCCATGTTGCCCCTCCATCTTGAAAGTACATTAGCCAAAGAGGGACATTCCCGTAAATTCAAGCTTCGCCTTTTGCGTTTTAACACTCGATGGCACCGTGTCCAATGTGGACGAGGTCGAACTGGAAGCCATGTTAATCTTGGACTAAATCGGCCACCGTAGGAGTTAAAACGAAATCGGAATTGAGAGGAACAGAAACTAATATTTACTGGATGGTCATAAACCTTTTCACCACTAGATGGGGGAAAATATCACACAGTGTAGCTTTAACAAAGAGCGAATAGCTACAGAAGTTATTATTCTTTGATAATGTTAGTTAAAAAAGCAACTGTTAGAGTTAGCTCAGGTCCATTAAATAATAAAGTTTTTATTGTGTTATTAAATGCTGAAATTGACATTTAACTAAGATTAATAAATGCTTTAGAAGTATTTTTCATTGTCAGTTTGTTAATGAATTAACTAATGTTAAATAGTAGAGCCTTATTGTAAAGTGTGTGACTGAACAACAATCAGAACATATTCAAACAATATCTAGGGCATGTCATTTAGTCCAGATTAAAATATCAAATGTTTAAGTTTGAAAATGAATAGCCTTAAAGGTGCACTATGTAACTTTTCCGTCCACTAGAGGTCGCCTGTTCAAAACAAAGGCGTAGTTTGATGACGCCACGTTTGAGCTAGGGGTGCTCCGATTGATCGGCAACCGATCTCGATCGGTCGATAATCGCTTTGGGATGATTGATCGGCGGTCTCCAAAAAGGCCGATCTCATGAACCGATCGCAGCTGACGACACATAAACCCGCACCTGCCGTGAGAGCGAGGACATGATATGCAGCGACACCGTCTCATTCTCTTTCCAGCGCGGGTAAAATAATTATAATGCTGAAGGTGAGGTGCAATTCATATTTCTATATTAGATAACTTACGCAGTCATTTGAAAACTTTCTGTGGGACGTAAATTCACAAACGGCGCGCGTGAATCACCGCGTGCGCGCGCTCTCTCTCTCCCTTTCAAAATGCTCAAATGGCTTCAAATCAGCGCATCTGCACTAAAATCGAGCTGCACAGTTGACTCAGGATATCGAGGCAGTGTCGCATCGTCACTAAAGTTTATAATTAGCATATTATTTATGTTTGTGCAACTGCATGTGTCCGTGTTCGCTCTTAAAGTGACAGCTGTCGAATAAACTGCTGTTTGATGAACCTTTATGACACTCACTGCTCTTGAATGACTAACTTTTGCAACCTTAAGTGTAAGGATTAATCTAATTTAATTTATTCAGGGAAGACCAATATTAATTTACATTTGATTTCTTATTAAATGTCTTTAGTATTTCTTACCTCAATACTAATGTTAGACCTACCTGAAAAATTGTTTTTAAAAACAAAAATGCACTGCATGATCAAATATTTAGGTGAGATAATTATATACATTTATTATATACATGTATTTGGGTAAGATGGCCTACAGTAGCCTTAAGTTATCTCATTTTCTAAAATTAACACTTTGTGGTTCTTCAAGATCTTGACTCAGTTAATTTAGAGTTAGTTTTATTTCTACAAATGGTGCAAACTCTGCAAGATTATAGATAAAAGATTGCCATTCCCCTGCCATTCTGTGTGTGTGTGTGTGTGTGTGTGTGTGTGTGTGTGTGTGTGTGTGTGTGTGTGTGTGTGTGTGTGTGTGTGTGTGTGTGTGTGTGTGTGTGTGTGTGTGTGTGTGTGTGTGTGTGTGTGTGTGTGTGTGTGTGTGTGTGTGTGTGTGTGTGTGTGTGTGTGTGTGTGTGTGTGTGTGTGTGTGTGTGTGTGTGTGTGTGTGTGTGTGATTAATTATTGCATTTCTCCATTTCAAAGATGTCAGGGAAGAGGCAAATTAATAATTTGAAATGTTTTTTTTTTTTTTTCAATTTACTGTTGTAAATATAATTTATTCTGAAGCAATAGTCTCACCAGTGTTCAATCAGCTTTGACATATTTAAATCTGCATATCTTTGATATTTTTATCTTTTATGAAGGGCAATTTCCCATAATCTTATTAAATATATGTTATGTTAAATTTGATCTATAAATTAAATTAGAATAAGAAACTACAGGACTGTTGCCAATCAAATTATATAATTTACACTGAAAAATGTTATGAGATTGTTTTTGAATATACAAATGTTGGAAAGAAAACATTAAACTAAACCACCAGTAGGTGGCAGAATGTAAATGTTGTTGTTGCGGGAATATCTAAATCTTACCCGGATACAGCAATGCTATTTTCTGATTGGCTGTTCGGTAGCTATATTATTTATTTGATTGACTGGTGCGTGGCAGGGCCTTCTGAACTCTATGTGGGACTCACTTGATTTCTTGCGGTGCAACTTGGTGGGCATTATCCTGGAAATTTCTCTGCGTGAGAAATACAAGGTGTGGCGTGTGAGCGGATTGAAATGGCGAAAGCCATCTCTGATTATGCTATGTTAGCCACTTGACAAAATGGTGTTGTCTCTGAGGCATGGTGAAATGTTTTCAGTGGTGTATAAAGACCTTACATAATGAGCCGTTATGATTTACTACCTTAGAATGAGCCGTTTCTATCCACACACACCGCGGGTCTCCTTACAGTGAAGCCGCCATTTTGTGCCGCCATGTTTCTACTGTAGCCCTAAACGGACAAACTTCTCTATAGAGCGCTAGTCACTCTCTGACTAATATAACCAGCAGCGAGCTGTCCAGAGTCTTATCAACTCAGTGATGTTCAATCATACAGCCTCATATGGGCTTTTAATGAATTGAGGGAATATCATCTCAGAAGCCTCTGGCACTGATGGCTCTTTAATTATCCAATCGGTCTGGACTGAGTTTCACACATTAAAAGCTCTTTAGTCCAGTTGATATCGTCCCCGGATGACTTCAAAGGGAGTTGTTCCTCTCAATTAGCAAATGAAGAGCTTATGGGAAACATGTTAATGCAGTTATTTTTCCATGTTCCTTCGTTGTAGTTTATTTTTGTTAAAGGGTTAGTTCACCCAAAAATGAAAATTCTGTCATTAATTACTCACCCTCATGTCGTTGGACACCTGTAAGACCTCCGTTCATATTCGGAACACAAATGGAGATATTTTAGTTGAAAGCTGATGGCTGAGAAAGGCTTCAGATAGGCCTCCATTGGCATTCAGTACATTGACACTTCCAATATCCATGAAAGGCACTTAAAACGTCGTTACAAAGTCTATCTCACCACAGTGGCTCTACAATAATCTTACGATGCGACGACAATAGTTTTTGTGCGCAAAAAAAAATCTAAATAACACCTTTATCCAACTTGTTCTCGACTTCCGTGTGTGCCTCCACGACGCATGCGCGAGAATATGACGCAGATCCGGCGTTCGGACACATGACCCAGAAGCGATTTGTTTACGAGCAGAGGAAGACGCGCGTGTCTAAGCTGTTGGATTCTACATTGATCGTGCTTTAGGTCTCGGCGTAGTGCTCAAAATGGAGCTTAAGTGTGTATTTCATCGATTCCCGAACACCGGCGCTACGTCATATTCTCGCGCATGCGTCGTGGAGATATTTTCTCGTTAACCACCAGCATGGCGAAGAGAAAGTCACAAGTATGGATTCATTTCCAAAGAATGAATGATAATGAAGCAAAATGTAACACATGTGAAAAGTTAATAACATGCAAAGGAGGCTGCACTATCAATTTGACAAAACATTTGCTACAGCACAGAGCCATAGGGCTTATACCAGATTTATAGTGAAAGGCCTATATTATATATATATATATATATATATATATATATACCGTTGAGTCACCATGGTTTAGGTAAGCGTTTAGGCACAATTACCTTTGTAATGCTGAATTGCAATGTATTATTTACAAGTTCACTGAATAACTGAATTACTATTAAATAAATATACAACTAATTAATAAATATAACTAATAAATATAATTTATAACTTGGTTTTATTCAGAGACAGAGAGATAAAATGTAATAAGACAATTTCAGAGGTGTTCATTTGAAAAAAATGTGTTGCAAGAATGGCTTAATTAATACTGTAATATATGTACAGTACAGGACTTTTTTGACATTGCCAACCTGTAAATGAATTTTAGAGCAAGTATAAACACAAAATGGATTGTTTGAGTTGCGTATTGTGCCTTTTTCCTTTACCACTATTTGTTTAATAATTTTAATGGAACCGGAATCGGAACCGGAATCGTTAGGCGGAACCGGAATCGGAAAATTTCTCACGATTCCCAACCCTAATCACGTGTTCTTCTACATCACGTGGATGGCCGGGTGTGTGTGCGTGGCTTACCTGGGGAACACATGGCACCAGGTGCATTATGGGAAAAAGGCTATATTTTTACGCATATGTGGTCAAGGCCTTAAAATGTGAGCGCCCTGATAATTGCTGCTCACAGCTATACATTTGTAATTGTGTTTCCTCTTCATGGACACAGTAAGGAATTGAACTTAATTGAATTTATGCTCATAAGATGGACCAAAAACTCTTTGTTAGTGTTCAAGTTATTCACAACCCTGACTAACTTCATAGAAGATGTTGAGACCAATGTTATTAAAATATGGCATGAAACACAATTAAAATGTAACGTGATTTTTTAAAAATGTGCTGGGCTGGATACACAATTATATCATTAACTTGTTATACTCCACATTAACTTTTTGAAACGTTCCCTTTTCTATGTACTAGGGATGCAGGAAAATTCAATGCATTATTGATTTTAACAGTCAATTCTAATGAACCACACAATAATACCCCATCATGCATTCGCTTCTGACCCATTTTCAGATCTGGACATAGATGTTTATGAGATGGTCAGGGCTCGACTAAAAATAGACGTGTGCAAACTGTACAATGTATTTTGGGGCATGTATGCGAATAATTTTTTTAAACGTAAGATCATCAAGTCTTCAACACCTTAAATGGCATAACAAGCGTCTTAATGATCATTTAAGGCGTATTATATTTTGGGGATGGAGAAACATAAATCGTGATACTGCCGAATGTGATTATTAAAAGGTTATGATTTCATTAAATGTGAGTGCTTCACATTTCAAAGCCTCGACCAATCAGTGAATAACACACATTTATGACATGCAGTTGTTGATTAATTATGACTTGCGATGTACTTTACGGTGTTTATATTGTAATATGTTTTATACGGTTCGGTTGTAAAAATGCATATTTTATCAGCTCCTGCATTAATAAAGCTTAGCAAAATAATTTCAAAATAAGAGTCCTAGTTTATTTCGAGCTTGTTCATTAATAAAAGTCACGCCGTTTGTCCAATTTCCATGCCGGTTATTATTTGGTTACACAAACTGTATTAAATTTAATTTCCATTTAATTTAAACTATTGTAGCTTCTGCCCCGTCACAGGAAGGAAAGACTAAGAACATTATTTGACACACATTTTTAAATATATAGATTTTACTAGGATCAGTGTTATTATAGTTAACAAAAACTATAACCATAAAAATATCTTTAATAGAAATAAATATTAACTGACATATATTATACTGTAGAAGTTTTATTTTCATTTAGTTGAAATTAACCTGATGTTTTTTTAAAAAAAATAACAAAAACAAAAAAAAGACAAAACGACAGAATTACTAGAACTTTCAACCTAAATGAAAACAGAATTAACTTGTATGTAAAATATTAACACAAACTATATAGTATCTCAGTGATACTAAAATAACACTAGTATGGCAAATACACAATTAGGCATAACATTATGATCATTATGACATGATTGTTGCCATTTGAAAAGGTAATCTGATTACTGATTACTCCTTTAAAAAGAAACTTAGTTACTTTACAGATTACTTGATTTTAAAAGTAACTAAGTTAGATTACAAGTCACTTTATTAGTTACATTCAGCAGTTGCCGACAACATAGAAATGACAGGTTTTGCCAACACTGACTTTTATTGGAGGAGCATTTTCAACAGTAACGTCAACAATGTATCTCCTGACATTTTAAGTTGAAATAAAAAAATATTTCTTGGAAAAAAAAAAAAAACATGTTTAAATAACAAATTTAATAAAGACAGTCTTTCTTGACTTCACTTAATATAAATACTCTCCCCGAGATGCAAGAAGATAGCAAAAATATATATTTTTACTAAGGAAAATTACTAAAATAGTGGTAACACTTTATTTTGATAGTCCACTTTAGACATTCTACTAACTATAAGTAACTTTGCAACTACATGTCAACTAACTGTCATTAGAGTATTTGTAGACTGTCTGATTAATATTTACTAAAACTTTATTTTGTTGGTCCCCCAACAGACATTCTACTGACTATAAGTAACTTGGCAACTAGAATTCAACTTATTCTACTAACCCGAACCCTAAAACCTAACCATAACCTACCAGTCTACTGACAGTCAACTAATACTCTAATGACAGTTAGTTGACATGTAGTTGCAAAATTACTTATAGTTAGTAGAATGTTTAAAGTGGACTATCGAAATAGTGTTACCAAAATGGTAACTCACAGTGACTTGGATAAGTTACTTTAATCTCTGATTATGAAGTGAATAACACTGATGATCTCTCCATCTCCTGTTAGTGGGTGGGATATATTAGGCAGCAAGTGAACATTTTGTCCTCAGAGTTGATGTGTTAGAAGCAGGAAAAATGGGCAAGCGTAAGGATTTGAGCGAGTTTGACAAGGGTCAAATTGAGCACAACCCACGAGTTTGAGGCGTTGACTCGGCCTCCAAATTCCCCAGATCTCAATCCAATCGAGCATCTGTGGGATGAGCTGAACAAACAAGTCGGATCCGTGGAGGTCCCACCTCGAAACTTACAGGACTTGAAGGATCTGCTGCTAACATCTTGGTGCCAGATACCACAGCACACCTTCAGGAGTCTAGTGGAGTCCAGGCCTCGACGGGTCAGCAAAAGGGGGACCAACACAATATTAGGTCATAATGTTATGCCTGATCAGTGTGTGTATGCAGAAATAATTTGTTGTGCCCCTAAAGTTTCTAAATGCACTCCTAAATTTGGGGAAAAAGTAAGCGTCAAGCCCTGTGCAGTGTGCACTCTAAAAAATGCTGGGTTAAAAACAACAAAAGTTGGGTTGAAAATGGACTAACCCAGCAATTGGGTTGTTTTAACCCAGTGAATGGGTCGTTTTAACCCTGCGGTTTGGTTAAATGTTTGCTTAACAATCCAATCGCTGGGTTAAAACAACCCAATCGCTGGGATAGTCTATTTTCAACCCAACTTTTGTTGTTTTTAACCCAGCATTTTTTAGAGTGTGGCTGGAGATTTCTTGTCATTTCTCCATTTTGGCTTATTCCTACGTCCTCCTCTCTATTTTTTCCCCTTGTTTCTGATGCTGAAGTAGGAGAAAATAGAAACATCCTTGTGCTTTTCATAATCGTAAGTAGGTTAGTGGGTTCAGTGTAAATAAATAAACATTAAAAGAGTATGAATAAAAGAAAAAGCAGCCAGGCTCGGACTGTATCCTTAAGGGAACGTCTGGCTTTATTATATTTAATGCCGAGCTCTCGGCTTTCTCTCAACACACAGAATTCAGAAGAATCGCATCTCGTCCAATCACGTCCACGAGTTGCAGAAGATGCACCTGAACTCTGGGTGAGATCCCCTCGGGCTCGGGTGTGTGTTTCTGAGGCTGCGCTGGTTGCCAAAAGCATCATTTTGACTCGGGTTATTGTTAACAGGATAAAGAAACGCTGATCTCTTGATTCCCATCTGATCTGGTTGAACCATGTTTCCAGCATTCTGGGTTTTTCTGTGGATTTTCTCCATAGGCATCACTAGAGATGGGACGGTATTAGGGTTGGGCGATATAACCTCAAAATGATATCACGATATTTCAAGAATATTTGCGATTTAATGATATTTATGACGATATAGAAAAAAATTATGGAACAAAAGTTTTATTGGTGATTGCAGCTGGTAGGCAGCAGTATTTATAAGTGAAGAATTGTCCATCCTTTTATCACCAGAGTTGGACAAAGTACACAACTCTATTGAGTAAAAGTAAAAGTACTAGTAGTCAAATATTACTCCGTTACAAGTAAAAGTTCTAAAAACAGATTTTTACTTAAGTAAAAGTACAGAAGTATTTGTTTTTAGAAGTACTTAAAGGGTTAGTTCACCCAAAAATGAAAATTCTGTCATTAATGACTTCCCCTCATGTGGTTGGACACCCGTCAGACCTCCGTTCATCTTCAGACACAAATGAAGATATTTTAGTGTAAATCTGATGCTCTGAAAGGCATCCATTGGCTCAATGCACTTTACACTCTCAAGACCCATAAAAGGCACTAAAGACGTCGTTACAAAGTCCATCTCACTACAGTGACTCTACAATAACTTTATGAATCGGCGAGAATAGTTTTTGTGCGCAAAAAAACCCTAAATAACGACTTACATAGTGATGACGATTTCAAAACACTGCATCATGAAGCTTCGAAGCGTTATGAATCAGTGAGTCGATTCATGATTCGGATTGCTTGTCAAACCGCCAAACTGCTGAAATCGCGAGACTTTGGTGATTCAAACCGCTGAATCGACTCACTGATTCATAACACTCTGAACCGCTGAATCGACTCAATGATTCATAACGCTCTGAACCGCTGAATCGACTCACTGATTCATAACGCTCTGAACCGCTGAATCGACTCACTGATTCATAACGCTCTGAACTGCTGAATCGACTCACTGATTCATAACGCTTCGAAGCTTCATGATGCCGTGTTTTGAAATCGTCATCACTATAGAAGTCGTTATTTAGGGTTTTTTTGTGCACAAAAACTATTCTCGTCACTCCATAAAGTTATTGTAGAACCACTGTAGTGAGATGGACTTTGTAACGACGTCTTTAGTGTCTTTTAAGGGTCTTGAGAGTGTAAAGTGCGTTGAGCCAATGGAGGCCTTTCAGAGCATCAGATTTCAACTAAAATATCTTCATTTGTGTCTGAAGATGAACGGAGGTCTGACGGGTGTCCAACCACATGAGGGTAAGTCATTAATGACCGAATTTTCATTTTTGGGTGAACTAACCCTTTAAGTATGGCCATGGGTGCACACACTGCGCAGAGGAACCGCCTTCTTCCATTTCGCTATAAACTGATCTGTGTTCAAAACATGTTGGGAAACTTCACATGACCGTATACAAGAGTGATAACTGATAGGCTGTCTGAAAATACAACAACAACAAAAAACTTTTAAAGAAGGAAAAAAATCATCCACTGACTTTCAAAGCTGCTACAGAAACTACTTTCGACTTTGAGGACCTGTAGAAATGTAGTGGAGTAAAAATTACGATATTTGTCTTTCAAATGTAGTGAAGTCAAAGTTTCCCTATAAAATAATACTCAAAGTACAGATACAAGTAAAGTGTACTTAAGTACAGTACTCAAGTAAATGTACTGTCCACCAGTGATGCCAGTAACGTGTTACTATTTCCAAACCAGTAATCAGATTAAAGTAATTTATCCAAGTCACTGTGAGTTACTATTTTAATCATTTTCCTTAGTAAAAATATACATTTTTGCTTTCTTCTTGCGTCTCGGGGAGATTATTTATATTAAGTGAAGTCAAGAAAGACTGTCTTTATTAAATCTTTTATTAAAACATTTTTTTTATTTCAACTTAAAATGTCAGGAGATACATTGTTGACGTTACTGTTAAAAATGCACTTCCAATAAAAGTGAGTGTTGGCAAAACCTGTCATTTCTATGTTGAGGCGGCAGGGGTGTTGTCGGCAACTGCTGAATGTAACTAATAAAGTAACTTGTAATCTAACTAAGTTACTTTTAAAATCAAGTAATCTGTAAAGTAACTAAGGGCGTTTTCACACCTCCCTTGTTTGGTCCGGATTTTCGGACTTGTCAGTTTGGTCCGAATCAAAATTACAGGTGTGAAACCTTCCCCGTACCGCGGTCCGAACCAAACAGACGAAATCTGGTCCGACGAAGAGGTCGTCTCGGTCCGGATCAAACTGAACAAAGGTTCGGTTCGTTTCTAGTGTGAAAGCATTTTCTGTATGGTTCGGACTTTCAGACCATTTACAGGAAGTTCCTGTTTATGTTTTAATATTATAATGTTATTTTTAAATTTCATCTAGGCTACATTGATTATGAAAAGTGAAAAGATGCTTCTGACAGAAGGTCAGAAATGATTTTGCTTAGAAAGCCTATCTTTAATGTGAATTTAGTTTTGTATAAATTGTATCTTAATTTTGATCACTGTGTCATCAGATAATTGCCTGGATTTAATAAATAAGAAGCAAATAGTCTATAGCAGACAATAATCGCAGGAGCGATCACATGCTTTGCACATGAACTGGAGCGGGTCTCAAATAAACCCAAACTCAGCAGCTACTTGTCGCACAAACATGAGAAATATGTGTATATAAAGCTTGAAATGTCCACTTTTAAACGTAATGAAAAGAAAATAGTCCAGCAATGCGCACTGTTCAATAGTGGCAACGATATGCGTCCGTTCATTCATTCTGGTCAAAGACGCTGACGTCAGACGCACGTCCGTTTACAAACCAATCAATGTCCAGAAGCCGCCCACATAGATGATGACAACAGGACGCAAGTGTGTCATGTTCAGTTCTTTAGTGCACTCGCATAATTGCAATATGAAACCAAACCAAAACTAACCGAATGTATAAAATGTATCAAAACATGAACTTTGGTTCGGACCTTGGTGCGGACTTTCAGGTGTGAAAACGCCCTACGTTACTTTTTAAAGGAGTAATCAGTAATCAGATTACTTTTTCAAAGTAACTGTGGCAACACTGCTGTCCACCTCTGCCTTTTGCTGAGTCTCGCTCTAAATGCAAGTTTTTCTTCACAATACTGCATTAGGGATGCACCAAATATAACTTTTTAGTTTATTTTACACTG
The DNA here is from genome assembly GCF_949357685.1 of Gobio gobio. Classification (NCBI taxonomy): domain Eukaryota; kingdom Metazoa; phylum Chordata; class Actinopteri; order Cypriniformes; family Gobionidae; genus Gobio; species Gobio gobio. The sequence continues at coordinate 3,986,716 of NC_137112.1, read as the reverse complement.
TCTTTGAGACGTGTTCTCTGGAGTGACCAATCACGCTTCTCTGTCTGGCAATCCCATGGACGAGTCTGGGTTTGGCGGTTGCCAGGAGAACGGGACTTGCCTGACTGCATTGTGCCAAGTGTAAAGTTTGGTGGAGGGGGGGGGGGGATTATGGTGTTGTTTTTCAGGGGTATGCTGGTGGTGTTTGAGGAGAGACCCCTGACATAGTTGTAAAGCGCTTTTGGGTGTACAGTAGCACATATGAAAGCACTATATAAATGCCTAATTCATAACATCGGTTAAAGTAAACGCGGCTAGTGCTGTGCCTGGTATGGTATTTTCTCTGCGGGCGCGTCTCATCTTCAGCGTGTCCTGTGTTAACGTCCTCTTTACAAACTTCATAATCTTTCCACACGAATTACAGTTTGGGAAATGATTGCAATGCAGCTTGTGTGCAAGTCCGATTGACCCGAAGCGAATGCATCAGATTCCGATTGGCTCTCTGATATTGGAGTATTGCAATGATGCTGTCTATGTAGGGAGCACACTTTGTGTTTGGAACGGCTCCTGTGACTGTGGGAGGGTTGAGGACAGTGTAGCAGAACAATCTACCGCAGTGCGCTTCAGCCCGACCTCACCTTCTTATCCTCTTTCGCTCTCTCTCTCTTTCGCTCTCTCTCTCTCTCTCTCTCTCTCTCTCTCTCTCTCTCTCTCTCTCTCTCTCTCTCTCTCTCTCTCTCTCTCTCTCTCTCTCTCTCTCTCTCTCTCTCTCTCTCTCTCTCTCTCTCTCTCTCTCTCTCTCTCTCTCTCTCTCTCTCTCTCTCTGTACTAAGCCTGAATCTCCCAGTCTCAGCTGTGATGTAGCATGATCGGTTTCACATACAGGATTAGTGCTCATGCATTGTCTGTTTCCTTCTGTGACACGCTCCATATTCTCACCATAATGCCCACTTTGCAGGACACTTCGGGTCAGTTTACCCAAAAATAAAAATTTGGCCATTAATTCCTCGCCCTCATGTCGTTCCAAACCCTTAAGACCTTCGTTCATCTTCCGAACACAAATGAAGATATTTCTGATGAAATCCGATGGCTCTCTGATCCCTCCATAGACCGCAGTTTAATGAACACTTTCAAGGTCCAGAAAGGAAGTAAAGACATCGATAAAATAGTCCATGTGACTCCAGTGGTTCAGCCTTAATGTTATGAAGCGACGAGAATACTTTAGTGCGCAAACACAAACAAAAATAACGACTTCATTCTACAATCTCTCCTCGTCTGTGTCAGTCTCCTGATGCTGCGTTCACACCAAACGCGAATAGAGCGTCAAAGTCGCGTCTAGTTGGACATTTTGAATCCATTCGCGGGTCCACAGCGACTTGTACGTGCGTATAAATCGAGCGTTTGAAGCGAAATAGACGCGCGTTCAAGGCACTCCAGGAGAAATATGTCATAAAACACCACTCTGCCTCTTTTCATTTTCATTAAAAATATATATTACACATTAATAGCCACACAAATGTGGTCCAGGCAACTCCTACATTATCTTCACTGCATGTATATTTAAATATCCTTAAAAAATAAAGTTATGCAATTTATTTTTTTTGTTAAATAGGCGCTTTCTTTATAAATAAACTAAATTTAAACTACATTCTCACCTGAAAAAGTCTTAAAACTACATTTTGTGACACAATAGTAGTATTTTTTAATTATGCAGGGTTTCTCATTGTCACTTTACCACGTGACAGCAGCGAGCAGGCTCCTGATTGGTTAACGCGGCGCGAATTGACGGCGAAGTTCAAATTTTTCAACTCGAGCGTCAGACGCAAATTCGCTTCAAACGCGTGAGCGCACAAAAAGCACCGCTTGCACGTAACACGCAAGGCGGTCAATTTGCGTCAAATTCGCGTCATTTGCACGAACTGGATGCGCGAATGAGGTGGAGTCGCGTTTATAGCGCCTAACGCGCCGCAGGACCTCCAGACGCTCGTCAACGCGCCTTTCTATTGACTTACCATTGAAATCACTCGCTCCTGACTAGAGATGTGCGGTATACCGGTACTGGAAAAATACCGGTATATATTTTATTTCAAACTGTACGATATCATGATTTTGCTCATTTCGGTATATGCTGCTGTTCCTAAGTCCACCGCTAGGTGGCAGCGCGAACCCAAACTGACGTGAAACCGGCAAATGTGGCAACAGAACAAGATGAATACAGCAGTTGAATCTCACTCAACACGCACAAAACAAACTCATTAATAAAAAGCGGATTAGACGTGAAATTTGGAATTACTTTGCTTCTAAAACTGCTGAAGAACCATCAAACCTTGCCAAGCATCGGTCACTTAATTCCTGACTTGTAAGACATTAAGAGATCGACAGGTGAGTGCTTCTAACGATCTAATTTAGACATTTATCTTTCACTGATTAACGCACATCAAAGATCGTATCGTTTAAATATAAAGAAATTTCCAGCGTTCGTTTCAACCAGTGACGTTTAGACCTCATAATATTTGCATGCATACAATTGCACTATTGACATCCGCGAAAGACATAACCAACTGTGTTTATGTAACTACTCACTAAAGATTGACATAATTTTGTGTATTTGACTGAGGAAAAACAACTAAATTTGGAATGCGCGAGCTTTTTAGGCTTGTGTGTGTTTGTTGTTGGCATGAGCGCAAAGAAAACTCCCATATGTATTACGAAATGCTATAAAATCGCTTGCATGTTCAAATTGGCGAGGTTTAAAAAGACGTGGGCAGTGATTTCCGTCAGCTGTCCCGCAACGGAAGCGAAAGTGTTGAATCTGAGCGCGCAGATGCTTTTATAGTGCAGGTGCGATGTCTTTTGAAGCCAGAAGCAATTTGCTCATTTTGAGAGAATGGAGATGCGCAGTAATGCTGAAATTACTTACAAGAAAGTTTCCAAATGACTGATTGATGTGATAATCTTTGTTGATTAATTTAATAATAAACATTTTGCGGTAATTTCCCGCTTCATAAACCCAAAACTTGCGAGAGTGAGTAAAATTATGCGCAATACCCGCATCAAAATTCAGACCCTGTATGGTATCGATTTAATATCGGTACTTCGGTATTAGATTGTGGTACCGCACCGAAGACAAAATTGTGGTATCGAGCCATCCCTACTCCTGACGCTCTATTCGCGTTTGGTGTGAACGCAGCATAACACCAAAATTTCCCTTAGCAGGACAATAAAATGTATATTTTTCTATTAAATTAGGCCTAAATTCAGCTCAATCTGATACCCCTTCTCCACCAAAATGAACCGGATGACGAACGCTGTTATAGAGACGGAGCGCATTTAGGCCACGCCCACACCGGGGGAACAATCCAACGCTCTCCATTGACTTTGTGTTGCGTGAAGCACCTCATTGTCATTTCTGACTTATAACAAAAACAAAACAATGTCTAAAAGCTGATATGTGATGAGGTGTACAGCAAACAAGCTAAAGAAACACAGAAATATGTTTTTATAAGATGTCGACCCAAAAAAACGAGCGTTTAAGGAGACAAGTGGATACAGGCAATAAGACGTGACGCTTCAGCAGGAAAAATTGGTACATTTTTGGGATCCTGACACTCAGTATGCCTCAGTGTGCAGGAAACATGTGTCACTGTTAAGTCAAATATCCAAATGTCAGTTTTATATATTATATTTCCTGTCGGTGATTATGTTCCCCTCCAGTGGGTGTCGTTCTCAGTGTAATATAGCATGTCGTCTCAATTGCCTGTATCCACTTTTGTGTCCTTAAAGGGACAGTTCACCCAAAAACAAAATGTTTAAGTTTATCTGCCCACCCTCAGGGCATCCAAGATGTAGGTGTCTTTGTTTCTTCAGTAGAACACAAATGAAGATTTTTTTAACTCTAACCGTTGCTGTGTGACAGTCGTATAATGATGTCAATGGGGATATTTTAGAGTATGAGAGCAATGAGAGTAAAAACACAGACATACGAATCCTTATTAAAACCTGTGGCGACACATTGATGTCTTAAGACACGAAACGATCAGTTTCTGTGAGAAACCCAACAGTATTTGTTATTTTTTTACCTCTTATCAGACGAATGTCATCTAGTATTCCCAGCTCCATAACTTCCGGTGAATAAGGTCAAAATACCAGCGCGATCATAGATATATATATACATAGATGCCTCATTCGACCGACTCGCGCAGGCACTAATGAGGAATCTATGTATATATCTATGATTGCGCCGGTATTTTGATCTTATTCGCCGGAAGTGATGGCGCGGGGACGGCTGATGCAGAGCCATAGGAAAGAAATGAAATAAATGTTTAAATAATGGATATTTTTCTTACACAAACGCATGGATTCGCTTGAGAAGGCCTTTATTAACACCCCGGAGCCGCGTGGAGCAGTTATATGACGGACAGATGCACTTTTATGGACTTGAAAAACTATTACTGCTATTATAAAGCCTGGATCAGCCAGAACAGTTTTAATATAACTCAGATCGTATTCGTCTGAAAGAAGAATGTCATACACACCTCGAATGACCTGAGGGAGAGTAAATCATGGGGTAATTTTCATTTTTGGGTAAACTATGCCTTTAAACGCTCGTTTTTTGGGTCGACAGCTTATAAAAACGTAGTTCTGTGTTTTTTAGCTTGTTTGCTGTACACCCTGTCACATATCCGCTTTTAGACATTGTTCAGTTTTTTGTTGTAAGTCAGAAATGACAATGAGGCGCTTCACACAATGCAAAGTCAATGGGGACGGTTTGATTGTTTTCTCCCCGGTGGGCGTGGCCTTCAGATTATGACGTGCGTCGCTCTGTCTCTATAGGAGGAACATCCTAAAAAAATAACTTTTTTTTTGTGTCATTCTAGCAACAAACAGAGCGGTGTGTGATGGAGTACAGCAGAGTGCAATATCAAATATTGGGGGGGGGGGGGGGCAATTTGGCCGTTTCTAATTATTCAGGGGAATTTGCCCCCCTCAACGTCTATGGAGGTTACAGCCCTGTGTCCAATCTAGACATGTGCCGGTAAACGGTAATACGATATACCGCAATAATGAACATGCACAATATTGTTATCGTGGGCACTTCAAAATACCGTGAATAATTATTTATTACGAATTATTCCGATTTTTAGAATGTATTTTAAGAATACTTTACCCGTCAACCGTTTAATATGAACAACGCGTCAAAGAGGAACACGCACTGATGTAAACAGACCGTTCATGAGCCGAGCACATGGCGGAAGGCGTGAAGACGCACTGAAGTGCACATTCACTTTCAGACAGCAGAGGGCGCTGATGGAACAGCAGAAATACAGCCGTTTCCCCAGTAACCACAATCCGGTGCTCGTCATCACATAACCTAATAATTAAAGACTTAGTAATTTTCAAACTTTTTTTTTTTTTTTAAGTTTTAAATTACATGCCCTAGATATTGTTTGAATATGTTCTGACTGTTGTTCAATCACACACTTTACAATATGGCTCCATTATTTAACATTAGTTCATTCATTAACAAACTGACAATGAAAAATACTTCTAAAGCATGTATTAATCTTAGTTAAATGTACATTTCAGCATTTAATAACACATTATTAAAATCAAAAGTTGTAACTATTATTTAATGGACCTGAGCTTACACTAACAGTTGCTTTTTTAAACTAACATTATCAAAGAAGAATAACTTCTGTAAAAATGTAGCTATTCGCTCTTTGTTAATGTTAATGCATTAACTGGCGAGACATTATTGTAAAGTGTTACCTATTGTTCTTTATAATTCTTTAGCACTTTAATCTGTTTCAAATATTTGTTTACTTTATACATTTTTGTGTATTGCTTTATTGTATTTAAATGTTTGGTTCTTTTGTTATAATAAAGTTTTTAAACCTGTTATAGTATGACAACACTTTTTTTGCAACTTTTTTTAAATATCGTGATAATACCGTATACCGCGATAAAAGCTTCAGCAATTAATCGCAACATGAAAATTTGATACCGGCACATGCCTAGTCCAATCACGTTTGATCTGGCGATTGCAGAAATAGTTTGCACGATGTGAGTGTTGTCGTTCATCAATCTCCTTGACATTGCATTGAATGCGATTGCCAGTGTTTGAACTTCAACCTCGGATCATTATCAGTCAGAAAGCTCCCACACATCCCACACAAACGCCTGTCACATATATAAATCAGTTTTTAGATGATCCGTCCTGTTTTAGCGGCGTGGATCTGTGTGGGCCGTGTCAGATTTCCCCAGTCTCCGTGAGAGCGGGCGAGCGCTGGGATGAGTGGGCTGGTTCAGCGCTGGGTGTCTTATGTTCCATTGCGTCAGAACACACTGTGTTATATAAACCCTTTCGCTGTCAGAGGATGGAGACGGCTTTGATATCTGCTTGTTGTCTCAGTGCTGATGAGAGGACGATGACTGTCCACTTAATACTGAGGAGAAAGTGCTGGAGAAAAAAAAACACACTGTGTGATTTGTCAGTTGTACTGGGCGCTCGTAGTTTTCCCATAGTCATTTTTTTTTGTGGCCGATATAAAGCAAATATACACCGATCAGGCATAACATTATGACCTGAAGTGAAACACACTGATGATCTCTCCATCTCCTGTTAGTGGGTGGGATATATTAGGCAGCAAGTGAACATTTTGTCCTCAGAGTTGATGTGTTAGAAGCAGGAAAAATGGCCAAGCGTAAGGATTTGAGCGAGTTTGACAAGGGTCAGAGCATCTCCAAAACTGCAGCTCTTGTGGGGTGTTCCCGGTCTGCAGTGGCCAGTCTCTATCAGAAGTGCTCAGAGGAAGAAACAGTGGAGAACCGGCGACATTGATGCACGTGGGGAGCGAAGGCTGGATAAATGCGCCGCCACAAAGCACAAATGCTTCAGGAATGGTTTGAGGAGAACGAGTTTGAGGCGTTGACTCGGCCTCCAAATTCCCCACATCTCAATCCAATCGAGCTTCTGTGGGATGAGCTGAACAAACAAGTCGGATCCATGGAGGTCCCACCTCGCAACTTACAGGACTTAAAGGATCTGCTGCTAACATCTTGGTGCCAGATACCACAGCACACCTTCAGGGGTCTAGTGGAGTCCATGCCTCATGCGAAACAACACAATATTAGGATGTTATCTTGTCATAATGTTATGCCTGATCGTTGTGCATATATATATATATATTAGTATGTATACATTATTTATTTAAGGTGTAAGGTTGCATGTTTGTTATTTGTTATAATTTACACTTTGTGTAAGAAAAGCTCATTACAAATATTATTATAACACATTATGCAGTGAAATTGATTTATTGTTCATATTTACTAAATTAGACATCATTAATTGTAAAATTAATCAATATGAAAAATAATTTGAACTTGATTAAGTAAGTAAGTATGTACAATAAACAGTTATCTTGATTTGTTGCTGTAATCCTATTATAGTATTTTTCACACAGTTAGTTAAAAACATGCAGGCGTTCTCATCTCATCTCTATATACCCTATTCATTAACAACATGTATTCTTATTTCACTTATTTCTGTGCATAGTTATTATATTGATTAATAATAGATAGTTATCTAATCTGTGTGCTTTGTATATGTGCATTTCTGAAATGCATAACAAGTACAAATCAATTTCAATTGTAATGTAGATGCATTTTCTGTGAAGCTGCTTTGAAACGATATGTATCGTGAAAAGCGTTATACAAATAAATTTGAATTGAATTGAAATTTGAATCGCTGTCAGAACAAAAGGTGCTTCTGACGGCCAAACAGAAAAACGTGCAAATGCCAAATATCGGCCTTGGCAATGTATCGGTTAATCAATCATTATTTATTTTATACATGTTTTTTTTTTTTTTTCTAGTCACACTTAGCTTTGTCTCACGTAGCAAGACCATAAACCGTAAAACAAAATATGGTGTTTTTTTTCTGCTAGTCATATGATGTGATGACTAGCAGACAAACAGCAATCCACCTGTCACTCAAAGTGGCCACGCCCTTAATTATGCAGAACTTTAAGGCTTTATATAATGTAAACGAAAAAGTTATAAAATAATTCACCCCCCTCATAGTCACATTTTTCTTCCATGAGGGAGTTTGGCGTCAAGTCTCGCCGGACATCCTGTACAATTCAACCAATCAGATGACGACTTCGAAACTCCTGAAGTGTCTCCAGAAAAGTGTGCCATATGAATCAAACACGTCTGAGGCCGAGACTACACCTAGCTCTGAAATGTTTTGTGTAGTTATGAGCAGTGTTGGGGAAAGTTACTTTGGAAAGTAATGCAGGAGAGCTGTCAGTCAAATAAATGTGAAAAAGTAACTCAGATATTTTGTTGTAAATTTGAAAAGTAAAGCGTTACTTTACTAGTTACTTGAAAAAGTAATATTATTACGTAACTCAAGTTACTTGTAATGCGTTTCCCCCAACACTGGTTATGAGTATAAACTGATTTTCTTGTTGTTTTGTCCTCAGGTTCTTCTTCAGGATGTTGCAGTGATTGTAGTGAAACATCTGATCGTGACGATGGGGATTTTTGGGAACCTGGCCTGTACGGGTCAGGCCAACTGTTACAGCAACTCCTCCAAAGACTACTGCTACTCTGCCCGGATCCGCAGCACTGTTCTGCAGGGGCTGCCCTTCGGAGGCGTTCCCACGGTCCTCGCGCTGGACTTTATGTGCTTCCTGGTAAGTGACTGACGGGGAAAAATGCTTGAAGTTAGTGATGTGTCGTTCATGAACGATTCGTTCATTTTGAACGAATCTTTAATATGACTCGGTAGTCTGAAGCAAATCGATGCGTTTGAGTAAGAAAAATATCCATATTTAAAACTTTATCAAGTAAACTTTCGGCCGACCGCCTTCCCTGTTCAATTTATGGAAAGATTGTTGAAAGTTCCCCTGCGGATGGAAAGACTAACGCGACCAGATCCGCTCGTCATGACGTCACGAACGCATCTTCAGTTTCACTTTCAACATTCAACACTTTTCCATGGAAGGCGGTCGGCCGAAAGTTTACTTGATAAAGTTTTAAATATGGATATTTTTCTTACTCAAACGCATCGATTTGCTTCAGAAGGCCTTTATTAACACCTCAGAGCCGCGTGGAGCAGTTATATGATGGACAGATGCACTTTTTATGGACTTCAAAAACAGAGCAACTATGAATCCAATTCTAATGTTTGGATTAGCCTGGACTTTTGTAATATAACTCCGATTTTATTCGTCTGAAAGAAGAATATCATACACACCTCGGATGACTTGGGGGTGAGTAAATTATGGGCTAATTTTCATTTTTGGGTGAACTATCCCTTTAAAGGGTGCTTTCACACCTCTAGTTCGGTTAATTTGGTCCGAACCAAGGGCAAACAATTATACATTGTAGCATTTTTCAGCTTTTTTGGTTCCATTTCACACCACACTGATTGCTTTGGTCTGAACCAGTTGAAACTAACCAAAATGCAGTCACATGACAACATCCACATCACTCATTGGCCATGGCGTATTTCCTAAACTGCGACTGCGCGGGCTGGTTTTGTCCCTGGCCATAATCTATTACATTGTTTGTATACACCACAATATGAAAACAATACATTTCTATAATGAAGCGCGGATGCGGCTTGAAAACAACGCTCTAATGTAGCGTTCACACCGGACACGAATTTGCTTCATTCGCGTGTGACATTCACTTCACAACAGACGCGAATTCGCCTCATGGGCGGGGCTTCTGCCAGCGGCTCGTCTCGTTGAGAAATGGCTGACATGGGCTGTGTTTACACATCTTTTTTGTTAAAATCTACTGTTAATGTGTGATAAAACATAGTTTTAAGACTTTCAGGCGGTAATGTAGTTGTTTAAAGCTCAAATCTGTGGTTTATTTATATAAAGAGTGCCTATTTGAACATTTTATCTGCCGTTTTCGTAGTTGTGAGCTCCAGTGGATCAGCGGCGCTCATTAACCCCGGCGAGAGCAGCCTTTCCTCGGCCAGTCCTTCTGCCGCTGGCTCTGATGTCTCTGTGGCGTCTCCAGCTATAATTCGTCTTGTAACGGCCGATCTTTGCTCTCATGGATCTATAATTTGTTCCCTGGCAAATCGTTTAGGCTGAGGGCAAAGAAGTTTCATAACTTTTTAAATTTTAGGCTATAACTTTACGTTACAGTTTTAGCCTACTAGCGCTGACTTTGAATGTTTGACTGAATTGTTTGCTTTATTTCATGTATAGCTTATTATACCTTTTACTTATACTTTTGTATTATTGATCAAACATAAACTTGCATTAAACAAAAAGAGACTGTTGTGTTTCAAGTCATTTAATGTTCTCACAGTGATAATCATATTGTCTGAAGCAGATATTAATATACAGATTTTCTCCTCATTGTTGTCACTACTAGAGCAAGCTCCTGATTGGTTAACGCGGCGCGAATATCCGCCAAAGTTCAGATTTTTCAACTCGGGCGGTTTGCACCATTTGCGCGAATCACGTGTCAAACGCTCAATTTGCACCATGTCATTCGCGCAAATTGCACTGTAGAATGTCTATTCGAGTCTTTGCGTTGACTTAACATGTAAATCACTCGCGCGAATCGCGTCATTCGCGTCCGGTGTGAACGCACCTTAATGCACTGCAAATGGCGAAGATCGACTGTTTGCCACGGATTGCATCGGAAAGGTCACGTAGACGTAGGTTAAAAAGTATATAAATGTCTATTTTTCTTGAAAATGTGTCGGATGGTTTGTCTGGATCAGACTCTATTCCTGGTCTGGGATCAGTCAGAGCCTCTGAAGCCCTTCCTCTGAAACTGCATTGATTTGGACCTTCAACCGTTGGTTCCCATTGAAGTCCATTATGTGGAGAAAAATCCTGTACATGTAAGAGACGTAATTCATTGGGCTGGCAATTAATAAACACTTGACAGAAACTATAACAACAAGTCTTTTTTTAAATGGTAAAATAAATCCCAAGTGGTCAAGTAACTCTGGGATTGTTTTGATAAGTAACCGACTAGTCCTGCAACCCCTATTCCCAATTTACCTTTAGAAAATAAAGCCTATTTTTAAAATAGTGAAATAGAGTTGTCATTATACCAAAATTTCAGTAGTCAAACTTGCCACCAATGGATAGACCCAGTTTTCTGGTTGTCAGGTCAGAGTTATATTCTCATGATCTCTTCAGATGGGAAAAATCAAGTGAGCCTACATTTTAGATGTACAACAGTACATTTACATGTACAAAACCAGTTGTTTAACCTACCAACTCCGCCAGTTTGACTCTCAGCACCATGGCTGCCCTCTTGACCTGCATTTCTGCTGATGACTTGAGCTGCGAGCTACACATCAGTGTAAACGTCAAGCTGAAGTTCTGCTTCTCTTCCCAGGCCAATGCAAACAAGATTGAAAGCTCTAAAACTGCGTCAGAAGCAAATTTTATCCTCAACTGCATTTATCTTTTCTTCAGTTTTGTGCTACTGCAGGGCTCGACATTAACGCTTGTCCGGGACTAGTGTTTTTTTTAAAGGGGCAAGTGAAAGATAATTTTACTTACCGAACTGGACAAGTATCCTGATTATAACGTCAATAACAAAAAATAACTAGGGAATCACCAAAACGTTCATTCATTTAGTGTAAGTGGCGATTGATAGTGGATAATAATATAATATATAATGTACTGACGGTAACAAGGTGGCGCTGTTGAGGCTCGTGCAGCCTCATGAGGACAGTGAGAGTTTTTATATTTATAACATACAATACAGTTAAGCAACATCACACGACCAAGAGTGCAGTATACCATCAAGACTGAAAATGTGACCCTGATTTCATATGACCGCTCCATAAACAAGTAATTCATTTTAAGTCACTTGTATTTTAGACGCAATATTGACTGTTTTTGTTCAGCAGCGAAAATAGATCCAAGCAAATATCACAGCGCTTCTCACAGCAACACTCAACCGTGTTTCATTACTGAATGATTCAGCCGTTTGAACGAATCGGTCGAGTCAAAGATTCAATGACTCACTCATTAACAACTGCTCCATTCCTGAACAAATCAGCCGTTTGAACGAATCGTTTGACTCAATGACTCACTCATAAACAACTGCCTCATTCCTGAACGAATCAGCCGTTTGAACAAATCGTTTGAATCAATGACTCAATCATAAACAACTGCCTCATTCCTGAACGAATCAGCCGTTTGAACAAATCGCTTGAATCAATGACTCAATCATAAACAACTGCCTCATTCCTGAACGAATCAGCCGTTTGAACAAATCGTTTGAATCAATGACTCAATCATAAACAACTGCCTCATTCCTGAACGAATCAGCCGTTTGAACAAATCGTTTGAATCAATGACTCACTCAGAAACTGCCTCATTCCTGAACGAATCAGCTGTTTGAACGAATCGCTTGAATCAATGACTCAATGGCTGAATCCAAAATCGCCCCCTAAACCCTCATTCACTATTCCCTACTTTAGTCCACTAATGCAGTTCACTTGAAGGAGTGAATGAAAACAAGTGTGTGAAGTCGGACAGCTGTTGTGTGTTCATCGACTGTACACTCGTTATTGCGGTGCATTGTGGGATTGAATGAGTGCACTCGATAACGTCCACTATGGTTTCGGACACCACTACAAAATGGCCGTCCCTTTCAAATAATGCCCTATTTAATGGTATAGGGGGCGATTTCAGATTCAACCAATGACTCACTCATAAACAACTGCCTCATTGCTGATCGAATCAGCCGATTGAACGAATTGTTTGAATCAACGACTCACTCCATTCCTGAAAGAAGCAGCCGATTGAACGAATCGTTTGAATCAACGACTCACTCCATTCCTGAAAGAATCAGCCGATTGAACGAATCGTTTGAATCAATGACTCAATCATAAACAACTGCCTCATTCCTGAAAGAATCAGCCGATTGAACAAATAGTTTGAATCAATGACTCAATCATAAACAACTGCCTCATTCCTGAAAGAATCAGCCGATTGAACAAATCGTTTGAATCAACGACTCACTCATAAACAACTGCCTCATTCCTGAACGAATCAGCCATTTGAACGAATCGTTTGAATCAATGACTCAATCATAAACAACTGCCTCATTCCTGAACGAATCAGCCGTGTGAACGAATCGTTTGAATCAATGACTCACTCATTAAGACGGTCACTGCGCCACCTACTGGTGGTTTAGTTTTGTGTTTTAATAGCGTCATTCTTTCCAACATTTCTTATGTGTAAATTCAAAAATATTTAAAACAATGTAAATGATTTCATTTGATTGGGAAAAGCCCTATATATATTTTTTTTTTCTAATTTAATATATTGATCAAATATAGAAATTTAAAATGAAAGATGAAGCATATATTTAAAACGATTAGGGAAAAATGCCCTTTATAAATGTCAAAATATCATAAATATGCAGATTTGAATATGTCAAAGCTGACTGAACACTAATGAGAGTATTTCTTTAGAATAAATTATATTTACAACACACACAAAAAATCCTATTTTTTTTACTTCGGACAAGTGAATTTACTTTTCAGAAAGACAAGCACATAAAAGGCTTAACGTCGAGCCCTGTTACAGTATTGAAAATTTCACGTCTCTATATTGATTAATTTCAAAATATGCTTTTTTTTTAAGTTTAATCAGAATATTTGTGCATTAGCTCTCTTACTCATAGTTTTTCTGGTCATCTCTGCTTCTCAGGTTCTTCTTTTTGTCTTCTCCATCTTGCGGAAAGTGGCGTGGGATTACGGCCGCCTGGCCCTGGTGACTGATGCTGACAGGTAAGGACATGTCGCTGTCAAACCTGTCTGATTGATGGCTGTCATTTGGATGTCAAATTGAAAGATTTTTCAGATGGATTGCCCTCAGACCATCACTAACTGCAAGTCTCATATGAATTCTTCTGTATATTCTCTGTGTGTGTTTGGTGTAAAAGAACACGTATGCATGTGTATTTCTTGTAAAAGTGCAAGAAAAAGAAACCAAGGGTAAAAAAAAGAGAGCATTTCATCCTTGCATCATCTGAATCCCGGGAAATGATAGGGTTCTGCCCATTTCAGAATCCCTGATCCAGGCTATCAACTGAGATGACCAGCAATGGACATGATCTCATCCAAATAATAACGTCCTCTCTGAGTATCGGCAGAAGTGGCCAATTATGGGCGAGAACACAGTGTTTGAGTACAATCCCTCACTTTCTGTTAACCACAGGTCTTAGGTGCACATTTGAGTCCGCAGAGAAGACCACCTCAGGTTACTGATGGGAAAAAAGTCATGGGATGGGTTTTTTTGGTTTTGAGCAGGGTTTTTCCTGGGTCAAAAATGGTCTACGGTGGTGGCTGACAGACATGGTCATCCATACACACACACACACACACACGGTAAAAAAAAAAAAAAACCTACCCACTTGATCTGCAAGCGCAATACTGACAATAAATTTGAAATAAATTCAAAGAAAGTTTGTAACTTTTGCTTATCTTATTTTTATACCTTGATGTTTGTTTTTGTTCCTCATTTTTACACTATTTACTGATAATTGTTTTGGTAATCATATCAATATTAAAAAATAGTATTAAAAAAATGAACAAATAGCCTAATTTTCTGCCATATACAATCAGCTAGCTAACAACACATTTGTTCTGGGTTCACCTCACTCCAGTCTAAACTAAATGATTTTAGGCTATTTATTTTACTACACATTGTCCACATAAATAAGCTGAAAGACTGTTGATAATTAAAAATAATTCTTACTATCCACTCTTGCTAAAGTGGGTAAGCACACTTGTGTTCTCATTTCAGGTGTTGTTCTGAGTAAATGATTAAACTGATTCGTGAGTTCAGTGTTGGACAGATCAGTTCTAACCAGTCGTTAAAATGATTCGGTTCAAAGGAGTCATTAGGTGGCGAATCGGACATTAGCAGACGCGTTGTGTGTGAATCCCGTCTTTAGAACATCGCGAAAGATTTGTCAACACACAGAAAACACTTCATAACCGGATAGGATTTGTTTCCTGTTTATTTAAAGTATGCTTTATGCAGCTGGTCAGAGAATCAGTCAATGTTTTTTGAGCGCATTTCACACCCAGCGGTAATTAAAGGAAGACGTCTGATAGCGCCACATGCAACATGGATTCGGTCTTCCGACCTTTTGATTTTGATTAACGTAATCTGTGAAACATTAGAAAGCTAAAGGCCTGTACACACCGGGACGAATATCGCGCGCGCTTATCGCCAGCGTTTTTCGTGCCGTTTTCCGGCGCGTCTTGAGTGTTCACACCCAAGCGATTTTCACTGGCGCTGCGCAGAGTGAACGTGCACATTCAGTAGATGCGCTCCCGGTACACAAGATGGTGCTGCGGCACTTTAAGCCTCTGACACTCGCTTGTCACACAGACGGAGAAGAGAGACAGTATTTACGTGCTTGCCAAAACCACAGATATATTATGTATATGGACAAAACCATTCACACACTTTTTGCTAACTGGCAAGCAGCATTAGCAGTTCATCTTCTTCTTTGTCTACTTACTACTTCTTCGTCGTATCAATGTGTGCTCGGCAAGAGCGTTTTGTGCTTGAGCGCCACCAAGTCGTGTTTTACGGTCACTTCAGCAGCTCCAGGCACGTGAACAAAAGCGCCGATCTCATTGGTCGGACAGTTTTTTACGCGCCGCGTCAAAATAAAAAAACGAACCCGAGGCGTTTTTTTAAAAATGACGCTTTTACGCCTGGCGTTTTACGCGTCGGTGTGAACACTCACATTGGCGCCCATTGTTTAGTCCCGAGGCGTTAAACGTCGGCGATAAACGCGTGCGAAAATCGTCCCGGTGTGAACAGGCCTTAAGAATGCTTATTTTGAAGACGGAGAGCGTGCGAGCGGGGTAGGAGCTCACTGATCGTTCTCTCTGTCACTCAGTTAACTCAAGTGCAGCACTCATCTGTTCTACATCACTCATAAATCACAATAACTGATCAAATAAGGCTTTGGCGGGACAAAAAATTGTTTTGGCGGCCGCCAAAAACTTTTCAATGTAGGAAAAACCCTGTTTGAGGTATGAACCCGAGCCCATTGCTCTTTCTAATTCAGGCCTGGTACACACTAGATGATTTTCACATCTTAATCGATTTTAAAACGGTGGGAAACCACCGACATAAGGCCAGTTTCGACTGTTTTTTAGCATTATAAACCTCCTACTGCACACACTAGAGATTCGTCCTCACAAGATCAAACGTGACATGAGGAGAAAAACAGATGGAGGGCGATCGATGTCGTCTGCTGGTGCTTCTGATGTGAGTTATGTTTTACGGGAAGAAAAACAAAGGAGAAAAAAAGAATGTGAGGGGTGATCTTCTTTCTCAATACTCCACTTTCATGGCATGTTTGAGGCTGAGTTTCAGCTATAGAAGCGCATAATGTCTGGTTGGTGACGCTTGCTCAATCTCATTGGCTATCGCGGGTATCACGTCAGAGGCAGCCTGATCGATATTTACGTTTTGGGATTGTGTGGGCTCCGACAAATTATGTCAAAATGCCGATCTTGTCGAGTATCATCGTAAACCTAGTCGGTTATGTCTTAAGTGAACGTAAACATGAAATTTGCCAGTCACCGCCAGCGTTTCATGGCCCACAGAATATCAACATCAACACCCCAAAGCTTCACAGTTCTACACCTCGTCCTGGGTCGACGTTTCATTCAGTAACATTAGGCAGTTTTGATTTAGATGCTGTTTAATGTTGATGATCGCGTTATTTAACATATCGTCGCTGTCCGATGAAAACCACGTATGCCGATTTTGAGATTTTTCGACAGATTGAATGTCCAGGCTCATTTCTGTATACAGTATGCTTCACATATCTAAATGGCCAATGAAAAGTTGTGAAATCATGTCATCTGATTTTCACGTATATCCATTTGGTGTCAAAGCTGTCAATCATGCCGCGTATCTCCCGCCCTGTGGAAGCATCTCGCCGGTCTCGTGAAACATAGCCTGGTGAGACAATGACTTTCCTTCATCAAGGTAAACGTTTCCCCCCTGACGCCAGACGTATGTCTAGGAGTGACAAAATTTACGGTAGGACTGTACAAACAAAGTATCTGTCTAGCATTACTAGGGTTGGGTACCGAAATCCGGTTCCAATATGGCACCGGTACTTATATAACCGGTATGTACCGGACCGAATCAGAACGCAGATTTCGGTTCCTCATTTCGGTGGCAAAATTCAAACGTGCTTTCGCGTGCTTTGGCTGCACCGAGCCAGAGACAGACACTCAGCGCTGGTCACATCACAACTCATGACAACTATTCAGTGTTTTCAACCACATCATGTTTATTCCAGGTTTCAGACATTTAAATGCTCATAAGTAGGCTACTAGCAAAAAACACACACTGATGTCTATGAAAGCGGCAATGACAATCCTTTCAGGCGGTTATAATTTGACTAACGTTACGTGTTTTATTCACATCAGATACATGCACATTATATAGTAGCTATATCGTTTACGCTATTCTTCCTCCAGGTCACTGGTCACTTACTTTCATGTATTTTGTAAGACGAGAATGCTCTCAAGTGTTGTAAATCCGACAGATCCGATTCTGAGGCGCAAACTAACATGGCGCCGCCCATTGCGCTTTATAGATCAACTAACACACATTCACTCACACATTTGAACATCAGATAGTTCGTGACACAGTTAAGAAGTTTGTGAATATTTTGAATAAAAATCAAAAATGAAATAAACCCGATACAGCTGAGCTGTCAGCGCTATTGCAGCTGCTGTGTGTCATGTGAGAAACATGACGCGTCACCATGGAAACATTAAGGCGATGCGTTCTAAAATATTTAGCCAGAGAATATGATCATATTTCAAAATAAAGCTGAAGCTCAAAGCTGGTTAGTAGCAGACCGAGAATACAGACTAGGCTAACTGCTGTTATTATTGTAATTAAGAGTTATATTAGGCTTGTTGTAGTTGGGTTAGGTGGCTTAGGTTTTACTGTGAATTTGTAAATAAGTCAATTATAATTTGTAAATAAGTAGATTGTGTTTTGTATTTATTTATATTCATACATTTAAGTATACATTAAACTTTTAATAAATGGTTCAATTTAAATAAAAAAATAAAAAGCCATTTAATGTCATCCACCTCGTTTTGTGGCCTTTAAAAAAAAAATAGTATCGGTTCAGGCACCGTTTCGGCACCGGAACCGTTTTAAAAGTATCGGTTTGGCACCGGAATCGAAAAAAACCCAAACGATACCCAACCCTAAGCATTACCATGTCAGTGTATTGATTCATTGTCCCTTCATAGTTTGCAAGAGACATTTAATAAATGTATAATTAATATTAAATAAACCAAGCGTATTTAATAAACTATGACGTAGGCTATTTAATAAACTGAGCGTATTCCTCTGTCAAAATGAAACGCGACTTGGCCATTCTAATTAATGATCGGAAGAACGCGTATCGACCACCGTTACTGTAAAATATGCACGTATGTCCATTTAAACTCAATTTTGGTCAAATGTGGATTACACTGGCATGAATATGGTTACATGTAAAGATGCCGTACCAAGTATGACAACGCTACATTCAACTGCTTTTGAAATACGGTGTTTTTTTCACTTCCTGAAAAGTGACCGTTTTGGATATACGTGAGTTTCATACGCATCTGCTTATAAGCGATCACTCGTTTCTGCTTCTTCTTCACCTGTGTTTTGATCAGATTCTGTTCTCGTTCAGGAGATGTGTAACAGCGCCCCCTACCGTATAACAGTGAAAACACGGACAGATCTCCTCAATGGCAGGGAAGAGTTTTCTCATGAAAGACGAGATGACAAAAGACAAAATAAACACTCACAGCTCTTGACTGAATCACTTTAATAAGGGTTCATCTATATTTTACAGTGAAGATTAAGTGACATTTGATTACTCTTTCTGTACCTGAAAATCTAGTTTAGACCAACATAAAACAAATGAAAAAAAAACTTATTTTCAGGCTTATGTACAAAATGTATGTATATTATGTATATACTCTATTATATATACAGTACCAGTCAAAAGTTTGTGGGAAAGTGTCTCCAGACTTTTGACTGGTACTGTACTATAATATACACATAAAGAATATCGGCCGACATATCAATATCAGACTTTTTTTACTCCCTAAAATTGGTATTGGCCCCCTAAAACCCATATCGGTCGGGCTCTAATTTTTGGACAAAAAGTTTGAGAAGTCTCGAATCGAGCCACGCTCCGCAGATCATTGGGGGTTGCAAATCAGGCCCAAAATCTGGCTTAAAATCTTCAAGTGTGTGGCCAGCCTTAGCCAAATTAATGACAAACACTGTATTACAAAAAACAATCTTTAATTCTAGCCAACTTTAGCCTTCATCAGTTGGCAAAAGTAGAAAACAGTTCGGAAAACAGAAGAATTGGACTTCTTGATCAAAGTTGAAGATTCATCAGGATTTCCTCCCTTGGACAGAATTGGATGAAATTTGGTGCGTGTCCTCAAATGGTCCTGATGTTCATATGTACCAAGCTTCATTAAGTTTGATCATTGCGTTCGGACGTTACGCTCATTAGTAGAAATAGTCAATAACATTTAATTGACTTGTGAGTGCAGAGTGAATTAAAGGGGCAGTTCACCCAAAAATGAAATTTCTGTCATCATTTACTCACCCTCAAGTTGTTCCAAACCGGTATGAATTTATTTCTTCTGCTCAACACAAAGGAAGATATTTGAAAACCATTTTTGTACCCAAGCAGATCTCGGCAGCCGTTGTATATTTCCCCCACTATGGTAGTCAATGTCTACCGAGATCTGCTTGGGTACAAACATTCTTTCAAGTGACTTTTTTTGGATGAACTATCCCTTTAATGAACAAAACTCCCCTGAGTGATGTTCTTTCTGGAGTGTCTTGATGCTGCTAGTAGTTTTGGTGGCGTATTATCCAGGTTCTGCCTCTCAGAGACGGTCTTCCTCCATCTGTACTCCTCACAGCTTGAATACACAGGTGCAACTAAATGCACATTTCCTTGGCAGGGGTAGGATGTGAATACAAGGCTGCTCACACACACACACACACACACACACACACACACACCATCTGTGTGTGTCATTGTCGCCGAGCAGTTTTGCTGTGTTTCTGTCAGTGCACATCATTGCTGTGTTTCTATTTTCACTCTGCTCTTCCCTCTTTCCGCTTTTCTTTCTTCCCTCGCTGGTGCTGAATGGAGCCAGAAATATTCCCGTGAATCGATCATGTATTATTTGCTGCTTATTAATGTCTCTGGAAATAGACTCAGCCACTGGCATTGTCTTATTTTAACTTGGTTACATAAGTGCCTCCATATATATTTATTTTCAAAACTGAGCTTTGTAAGTTGTGCAGTTTAATCTGGTGTTCACTAACCAGTACCATTCACAAATATTTCGGGTTTGAAGGCTGTTGTAGTGATGATTGTTTTCTTGTTAAGTCTCTTTGATTGTGCTCCCATGATGCTTTACTTCTTCCTGTAGTCGAGTGGACAGAGGAAATCTAGCATTAATGAGTTTCCTTTTAGACTTGAGTAGGCATTTCGCATGTTCTTACTCTTTCACAGCGTACAATCGTCCATCCTCTCACTCAATCGCTCATTTGCATCATTTATGGCCAAAGGCGATTTAAAAGCCACAGTGATTTTTGCATATTGTTTTAGATGAAGTGTTTGTGGACCTGCGTCTGTAATTACAGCGTCCGATTGCTGATTCTGACTTTCCCATGTGGACTGGACATTAAACACGCGGCTCCAGTTTGCGCTCTCGTGACTCTACGGTTCACGGGAACAGATCTGCTTGTAAACTCTTGAGTGCTTAAGTGGAAGCGCAGCTGTTGATGTGGTGTAATGGAGCCAGTTGTGGACATTTAATTCATATCCGAAAGATCACAGAAACCAGGAGCATGTGCAGATTTCTACCGTGTTTCTATTATTTTATCACAATGTGACTACTTGTCATCCAACAATTTAAAAATTATTTTATTTTAAGTCACAGCTTTAAAATAATTTAAAGCTGCAACTTAAAAAAAAATTTTTTTAATTTAATTGGTTGCATTGTGATAAAAAAAAAAAAGAAAATAAGTAAAAAGAAAATAAAATAATTTTAAGATGCAACTTAAAATAAAAAATTATAATAAAATAAAATTATTTAAAGCTGTGACTTAAAATGTGATTAAAAAAGAATTAATCAGTTGTTGGATGACAAGTATTCACCCATTGTGATAGATAAATAAAGAAAAAGAAAAGAAAATAATTTAAAGCTGCAACTTAAAATAAAATAAAAATTATAAAATAAAATATATTTTATTTTACTACTTATATTCTTTTATTTTTATTTATCTATTTCATCCAACAACTGATTAATTATTCATTTTAAGTCACAGCTTTAAATTATTTTATTTTATTATTTTATTTTATTATAATTCTTTATTGTAAGTTGCAGCCTAAAATGATTTTGTTTTTCTTTTTAATTATTTGATATGATTTGATTATTTTATTTTTTATTTTATTTATTTTTTAAATTATTACAATGCAACCAATACATTTTTGCAGCTTTATTTTATTATACATTTTTATTTTAAGTTAAAATGATTTTTTTATGTTAACTTATTTTTTTTATTTTTTTATTACAATGCAACCAATTTATTTTTATTAAATTTTTTATATATATATATTATATTTTTTGCAGCTTTGTTTTTTATTTATTAAAATTTTATATTTTAAGTACAAAATTTAAATGATTTTATTTTCTTTTATTATTATTTTTTTATTGCAGTGGCTGACTATCCAGCAACCAATTAATTTTTTACTATTTTATTATAAATTTTTTTAAGTTGCATCTTCAAATAAAATGAGTAAAAGAAAAAAACTATTTAATTTCATTACTTGATTTTTTTTTTTATCACAATGGATGACGGCTTGTCATCAAAAACCAATTTTTGCAGCTTTAATTAATTTAATTAATTAATTAATTAATTTATTTATTTATTTATTTATTTATTTATTTATTTATTTATTTATTTATTTATTTATTTATTTATTTATTTAAACTTTTTTAATTATGTAAAAAAATATATAATATATATATTTAATTTTTTATTTATTTAATTAAATTTTTTTTAATATCGGAAAGATGACAGAAAAATGTGTATAGTAGGCTACCCTTTCTTCTGTGCAAACTGGGTTGGGCCAAAACAAAATTTAGGCATTTTACTGCACTAGCACCTTTTATTATTATTATATTTTATTTAATATTTATATTATTTAATTTTATTTAAATTTGAGTGTTATTTTATTTCTTTAGAAGAACGTATTTGAATTGCACATCATGTTTACAGCCCATTGAGAGATGCTGACATGCATCTCCTCTAACATCTGTCTCCACAGTTACACATCTGCAGAGATCCAGTCCATTCAAGCTCATGTTTTTCCTCCTTCTGTTTTCTTTCCTTCCCAAGACAGAAGAGAAGATTCAGCGGTCTGGAGGAGCGGGAGTAGTATGTGCCGTTATTGCTTTATTCTGCTCACTGGTCAACTAACTGCTCACTTAGTGTGTGTGTGTGTGTGTGTCATGGTTTATAATGATGGAGGTTCCTTACCTTTTGACCTTTTCTAACAGTCCACGGGTCACACATGGAGATGTGTGTGTGTGTGTGTGTGTGTGTGTGTGTTTGCTGTCCTGAGTGTTTTCTCTGATTGCACACCACATACTAATTCTCCTCTGGTGTGTGTGTGTGTGTGTGTGTGTGTTTGTGTGTGGTGTTTGACTCACTCATGTGAATTTGCTGTCCTAAGGCCTCTAACACATGAGTGTCAATAACCGCCTGTCCTTCGTGTCTCTCTTTGTGACGTCTGTTGTGTGACTACAGTACGAGAAAGGAACGGAATAACTATGAGCCCGTACGCAGGTAATAGAGCTCTATCGGTCTCTCTGACCCGTTGTGACCCCAAAGAGCGGATCCAAACAAGACCCCTCAGTATTGTGAGTCTTCCCGCCCTTGTGAATGTGGCCAGTCGAGTGTATGTTCTCATGTAGAGCTTTCCTCCAGAAGTGGATGTGCGCTCCTCACACACGGTGCTGTAGCTTTAATCACTCTCATGATATTTCACACCTGGTCATGTGACTTGTCCTCCATCCACCGGTTCATCAGGTTGTGACTGTATCTATTTTAATTTAGTTGCCGCTTTAAATTATTTTATTTTATTTTTTTATTTTAATCTGCAGCTTTAATTTTTTTATTTTTTATTTATGGGTGACTACTTGTCATCCAACAGCCGATTTAATAATTATTTTTTATTTTATAAAATACTTTTATTTATTTATTTTATGATTATTTATGAGTAACAACTGATTTATTATATGATTTATTGATATAATATATTTATTATTTTACTATTACTTTACTTTTTTATTTTGTTATTTTTTATTACAATGGGTGACTACTGGTCATCAAACAACTGATTAAAAAAAAAAAAAAATTAAATTGCAGCTTTAAATTATTTTATTTTACTTATTTTATGTTATTATTTTATGGGCGACTACTTGTCATCCAACAGCCGATTTAATAATTATTTTTTATTTTATTTTATAAAATACTTTTATATATTTATTTTATTATTATTTATGAGTAACAACTGATTTAATTTAAGTTGCGGCTTTAAATGATTTATTTTATTTTATTCTATTTATTTTATTTTATTCTATCACAATGGGGGACTACTTTTCATCCAACTACCAATTAATTAACTTTATTTTTTTTAGTTGCAGGTTTTAAATTATTTTTTTATTTTTTTATAATTTTTTAAATTATTTTTTAACTTTTTTTTTTTTTTTACTATTATTATTTTTTTTATGGGTGACACTACTTGTCATCCAACAACCGATTAATAATATAAATATTTTTATTTTAAGTTGCAGCTTTAAATCTTTTTTATATTTTAATTTACTTATTTTATTGTATTATTTGTTTTATTTTATTTCACTATTACCTAAGTTTTTTATGTTATTTAATTTTTTTATCACAATGGGTGACTATTGGTCATCAAACAACTGATCTTTTTTTTATTATTTTTTAAGTTGCAGCTTTAAAGGAATTTATTTGACTTTTATTATTTTATCATTTTTAGTTTTATTTTACTTTTACTTTACTTTAGCACAATGGCTGACTTCTTGCCATCCAACTACCAATTAATAATTTTAAGTTGCAACTTTTAAATGATTTAAAAAAAATATATTAATTTTTAATTTAATTGTATATATTTATTTTATTTTTTTATGGGTCTACTTGTCATCAAACAACTGATATTTTTTTTATTCTTTATCTTTATCTTCATCTTAAAATAAAATAAAAAATAATTTTATTTTATTATTACTTTTTTTTTTTTTTTTTTTTTACCACAATGGGTGACTACTGGTCATCAAACAACCGATTGATAAAAAAAAAAAACATATTAAGTTGCAGCTTTTAAATGATTTTTAATTTTAAATGTTTTTGTAATTTTTGTAATATTTATTTATTTTTAATGGGTGACTACTTGTCATTCAAAGTTGCATCTTTAAATGATTTTATATTTTCATTTATTTATTTTATTATTATTAAAAAAAAATTGCTATTACTTTACTTGTTTTTTGTTTTTTTTACCACAATGGGTGACTACTGGTCATCAAACAACTGATTAATAAAAAAACAACTGATTAATAAAAATAAAAATAAAAATGTTTAAGTTGCAGCTTTAAATTATTATTATTATTTTATTTTACTTATTTTATGTTATTATTTTATGGGTGACTACTTGTCATCCAACTTCCAATAATTTTTTAAAAATATATTTTAAGTTGCCCCTTTTAAATGATATATATATATATATATATATAATCTTAGCATCTAAAGAAAGTTCATGCACATATCCAAAAAAAAAAAAAAAGGAAATGTGCATGAACTTTCTGCCAAACTTGCGCACCACAGAAGAAAAAATGGTCATATGGGTTTGGTTTGGAATAACATAAGAGTGAATAAAAATGTAAATTTGAACAGAATTAGAATTTTTTGGGTGAAAAAAATGTGCCCAATTCCCACTATTCCTTTCTATATTCAGTAAGAATCCCGAGCTGTATATGGCCTCAGTCTGTGGCGTCAGCGGAGTTTTAGCCGCTCAAACACTGCTGTCTTATTGATTGATTTGATTGACGGCTCATGATGAAGTGTAGAAATAGATGTTGGACTCAGTCCAGTGTATTACAGAAAACCCTGTTACTCAATGCTGAGGTCAGGAAACACTCAATTCATTTTTAAATGTTTAATTCTGGCCCGGTTCCCTTTTGAACCCCTGCTCTTATCACTTCATTCGAGACGGACATGTTTGAGAGAGGAAGATGCCCACATCCCTCGTTTCTAATGAGTCTGTCAGTCATCAAGACGCACAGCAGAGGAGCCACGTTAATAAAGTCATGTGACACAGACAAAGAAAAAGAGGATCCGGCTCTTTAAACCTTCAGAGATCGCGTCCTCAAAGCCAGTTAGTGAGGCATAAATAAATGACTTGGATGCTAAAACACCGTAACGCTGTTTTTAAAGTGATCTCGGTTACATATCAAGTCAGATTTACTCATATAGAGCTTTTCACAATGCACATGGTTTACAGGACATCATGTGTTGATAATATCATAATATCTTCATACCTTATAGCA
Organism: Gobio gobio; assembly: GCF_949357685.1. Lineage (NCBI taxonomy): Eukaryota > Metazoa > Chordata > Actinopteri > Cypriniformes > Gobionidae > Gobio > Gobio gobio. The sequence goes on along the minus strand of NC_137112.1, from coordinate 3,960,993 downwards.
GGACCGGAACCATGTCTTGAACATTGGAGGGACCAAAGTTTTCTTTTTTTATTTAAGAAATGACATATTTAAAGGATTCAAATGGATTTAAGGGAATAAAGGAGAAATTCGAGCAGTAAAAGAAGTTTGAGACCTAATTATAGCTTATATAGTTGTGAATTCATCCATTTAAACTCTTTGTAAATAATTTGGGCTGTCAAAAGATTAATCGCGATTAATCGCATCCAAAATAAAAGTTTGTGTTTACATAATGTGTGTGTACTCTGTTAATTATTATTTATATATAAATACACACACATTCATGTATATATTTAAGAAATATTTGCATGTATATACATTTATATAATCTATAATATATATAAATATAAATGTTTTATATATAAAAATATTTTTTCTTAAATATATACATGCTTGTGTGTGTATTTATATATAAATAATAATTAACAGAGTACACACACATATATTATGTAAACACAAACTTTTATTTTGGATTTATTTTGATTATTTGACAGCCCTATAAATAATATTTTATACATTAAATATGCACACATTCACTCTGGTTAGTGTTAAGAAACGTTTCTTGCCTCGTCACATTGTTATAAATGACGTCCTTGAAATGATTGCATATTTCAATTCAAAATGGCGAAATTACATGAGAAAGTTTGTTACTGTGGGTCGCTTGAACGTATAAATCATAAAACAGTTGTCAAATACTTATATCTTATCACGCACACACTCTTTCACTGTAGAAACTAAAAGCGTCGCGTTGGAATTCACACTCGTCTTCAGTGAACATTAAGCCCCGCCTTCTTTGATCTGATTGGCCATTATTTTGACATTGACGAGCGCTGTTAGACCAGCCTAAGGTTTGTCTGCCATCTTAACAACAAACACAGCGATGCGTAATGAAGAGCTGCATTAAGAAATATCAAATATTGAATATTCATATATTAAATATCAAATATTGGGGGGGGGGGGCAATTTGGCCATTTCCGATTATTGTCCCCCTCAATGCCTCTGGTGGTTCCGGCCCTGCCTTATAGGCGCATTTAGCATATTAAATTAAAGCTGCGATAATATAATAATCAGGCATTTGAGATTTGCTCTATATAGTGAATATCACTTTACACATGTACTGTATGTTTGCGACTGTATCGAGCTTTATATAGAGAGTGTAATAATACAGTTTTTGTGAAGGTTAGTGGAAATGCGGCTCACAGATCC
>NC_137112.1:3939769-3952269 GCF_949357685.1 Gobio gobio | reverse complement strand
TTACATGCAACTAACCTTAAACGCACCTCAAGCCTGCATTTAGTTAATTAATATTACTCCGGACTTAAATGTATAATTACACTGTAACGCGGACACCTTAAGTTTCCTCTCAAAGCCCAGTTTGGGAAACCCCTCATCATACTCTATTAATCCCATCCTCTAAATGCTAATGTGAGTCTCTCTCTCTGTCTGTTTGTCTTCCCGCAGGGATGAGGAGATCCGGGAGAAGTGTGGAGAAGATGCCGTCCACTATCTGTCCTTCCAGCGGCACATCATCGGCCTGCTGGTGGTGGTGGGTGTGCTGTCGGTGGGCATCGTTCTGCCCGTCAACTTCTCAGGAAACCTTCTGGGTGAGTCCACCAGCAGATGCTGATCATTGCTTATGGCTATCGGCCACACGTTTCAGAAGATAAAGATCTACGACCCCCGTTTTCATCCAGTTGTGTCCGTCATCATTAGCCGTTAGCGCTGTGCCCGTCTCTCTGCCCTCTAGCCTGGCATGATGGATTATCATCAGAGAGGGCTAATCCACAGCGCTCCGCTCCAGTAATGAGACTGAACTTCTCTCTGCCCGCCGGGTGATTGGACGCCTGGTACAGGGACGGAGAGAGCGGAGGGACACATGGGAAAACTAATGGGAAAGGGGTCGAACAGATGAGCGGTCCTTTGAGACGGGAACAATGTGGACACAGAGTCAGTCAGAAACATGCTTAGATGAGGAAAGACCGTCTGAGCGACATCTAAAGCAGCCAAACACAGTTTTATTCGCCATTTAGGCCTGCAAGGGAAAGGTCGTTTCGGTTTCATTTAAAAATAATTGTAGTTTCTTGTGTGGTTTGTCATTTTTATATAGCTTTTATTAAAGAGGCCGTATTATGCCTTTCAACGCCTCTTCTAGAGCAGGTTTTAATGCTTGAGTGTTGATTATCTCCTCATATTCTCCAGTGTTGCGGCTCCTCTCTTCCCAGTAACGCTCGGTTTAGTTCCTGTCTCTATGAAGCCCCGCCTTCTGAAAAGCACACTGTGCTCTGATTGGTCGGCTGGAGCAGTGTGTTGTGATTGGTGTTTTTCAGCACACGACTAACTAACTCAACCAGGCCTGCCCCTGTATTCTGCTCATTAATTATTGAAAATAGGGAATATTGTGACATGTTGGTTCCCGGAGGAAAAGTTTCAGGAGTTCAGAAACACTGACACTGAGATAAAATAATTCCAAAGTCCAGCAGTTTTATTTTATTTTATTTATTTATTTATTTATTTATTTATTTATTTATTTATTTATTTATTTTATTTATTTATTTATTTATTTTATTTTATTTATTTATTTATTTATTTATTTATTTATTTATTTATTTATTTATTTATTTATTATTTTATTTTATTTTATTTTATTTTATTTTATTTTATTTTATTTTATTTTATTTTATTTATTTATTTTATTTATTTTATTTTATTTTATTTTATTTTATTTTATTTTATTTATTTTATTTGTTTTATTTGTTTTATTTGTTTTATTTGTTTTATTTGTTTTGTTTATTTTATTATTTCATTATTTCATTTTTTTATTTATTTTATTTTAATTTAATATTTTATTGTATTTATTTTATTTTTATTTTACTTTTTTATTTTACATTTTATAAAATTTTTTATAAGTGATTGTTTTTTATTTAATTTATTATTTGTTTGTTTTTTATTTTTTGTTCATCTATTTTGTTTCATAGTTTATTTAATATATTTTTTTATGCGCTTGTTTATCTATTTTATTATATTTTATTAAATTATTATTTGGTTTTATTTACTTTGTTTTTAGTTGCTTTGAAATTAATTTTTATTATTATTTTTATTAAAAACATTATTTTACATATTATTTAATTTTAATAAGTGTTTGTTTTTATTTAATTTTCTATTTGTTTTGTTTTTTGTGTTCATCTATTTTGTTTTCTAGTTTATTTAAATATTTTATTTACTATTTTATATTATATTTTATTACATAATTATTTGCTTTTATTTACTTTTGTTTTTAATAACTTTTTATTTTACATTTTATTAAATTTTTAATAAGTGTTAGCTTTTTATTTTTTGTGTTTATCCATTTTGTTTCATAGTTTATTTACTTCGTTGTTAGCTACTTTTTATGCATTTATCATTTTGTTTGAAAAAGCTCATGATGTAACCGTGTTTCCTAACTATGACCCTTTTGATATCTTTCAAATAAAGTCATTGTTGTTCTTTTCCTCAGACAACAACGCGTACAGCTTTGGACGCACAACAATCGCCAACTTGGATTCCAAGTGAGACATTTTCTTCCTTCCACATGCATTGAACACCTCGCCGTATGCTTTGACTGAAGTGGTCATGGCGCACTGAGGATTCTGGGTAAAGTGGGCGTGTCTCTTTCCTCTGTTCTTCAGGAATAACCTCTTGTGGCTGCACACGTCATTTGCCTTCATGTACCTGCTCCTCACAGTCTACAGCATGAGACGCCACACGTCCAAGATGCACTACAAAGAAGACGATCTGGTAGTGTATCAGTGTCCTCAAGGAGACGCTTGACGCCATCTCCAGGCTCTTGTGCAGCTGTAATGCTTATGAAATATTCATGAAGTCTGTCTATGGCGCTGACCTACATTTCTGAGTGCTTAACCTCAATCTGCCTCCACATGTAAATATCATGTCTTCCTCTCTTTCTCAGGTGAAACGCACTTTATTCATCAACGGCATTTCTAAATATGCCGAGGAAAGCCATATAAAGCAGCACTTTGAGTAAGACGTCTCTCTTTTCCCCATAACGTCTCAAATGGTCCACTGTAAATCATGTGTAGTTTGTACATTCGCGGGCGTATGCCATGAGAGCTGCTGTAATTGTCTAAATGAGTGTTTTAAATTCGAGTCATGTGGCCGATCAGCCGAGGCTGTGCTTGCCAAAGCCGATGTGACGAGGCGCTGGGGAGGAACTATGAATAGACTCGAGTGTCTCATGTCATTTTACCTGAAAGCTGCGGTTTCTCCAGTCAAACACATCACCGCTATCTGTCTTTACTGTAGTCATGAACTATGGGAATGGATAGAGATGTTTGGTTATTAGTGAAATATGCAGTTTGAGATGTTAAATACCTAATAATAATAATAATAAATTGTATTTGTACTGCACTTTACATTTGGAATAAATCTCAAAGTGCTACAGTTAAAGGTAGGGTAGGTACTTTTTTTCCAAATTTGTTTAAACTTTCTTTATATATCAATACATAATTAAAATGTAAGTACTCTGGAAAAGAAAGTATAAAAATTGAGTGTCTGTAGACCTCTCACGACTGTTTTAAAGACAGCTCATTATTTCCCTTCACTCCACCTTCTCCCTTCTGGGCTCTTTCCAAAGCCACGCCCCCAAAACACATGAACACGCCCACCGCGATCAGCTCAGCTGGCGCATTATTAACCTGAGGCGAGCGGAGAAGAAGTGCATGTAGTGACATCATGTCAGAATCACATGTAATAAAAAATCTGACTTTATCATTATGAATATAAACAAATAAGATGTCTTTTAGTACTCACTATCAAGCTAGAATAACGATACTGGTAAAGTTTAAAATACACACACAACACAGTGTCTACGACACACACAGATACAAGATAAAAACATCAGTAAACATTGGTAGAGAATATAAAAACAAACCAAGGGCCGAAATAAACGTGCAGGTAAAGTTCCCGGTGAACATGGTAAAAGAGTTTAGACAGAGGGTAGCAGCTAAAGCTAACTTAGCTCTAAAAAAGTTCCTGGATGCGGTGTACTAGCTTTTACACATGCATTTTGTTATCTAAAGTTACATTTTGCGAAATTCAACACGACAGCGATCAACTTGACCTAAGCATATTGAGTATTTATCATCTTTACTAATGGCTCGCTAAGTGTATAACATTGTAACTTTATGCTAAGTAATGTTATGTTAGCTATATTAGGCAGCTACGTGTGCTAGTGCTTCATGAAAACATAAACCAAAAAAAATGTATAATCAAAATAAAAGATGACCTGTCCAGGAGAAATACAGCCTCTTGAACTCAAACGGGTGCGCCAGGGTTGCCAGGTTTTCACAACAAAGTCCGCCCAATTGCTACTCAAAACAAGCCCAAAACTAGCCCAATCGTGTTTCTCCGGTAAAAATCGCGTTAGGGGGGTAAAATATGTGTCTTTTTGGTAGGGCTGCCTGCTAAAATTCGCAAATCCTGGGGCAAAATATCACATAATTGGGGTCGCTTCAACCCGCGGACATGAAAAACAGCCGCGGCAACAGTGTTGAAGTAGCCCTTGGCAACACTGGGGCATGTGGGCGGATCCTGTAGCAAAAGCGGCGGTAACCATGGTAACGAGAGAGAGTGACAGTCGCCCAAGCCAATCACTTGATTCGGCCCGAACGAATATAATGAGCGGTGTTTATTGCAGATTAAAAAGTCTAGAGTCACTCGATTTTTATACTCTCTTTTTCAGAGTACTTACATTTTAATTATGTATTGACATATAAAGAAAGTTTAAACAAATTTGGACAAAAGTGTTTTAGATCATTCTTACCTACCCTACCTTTAAGATCATTTAAAGCTACACTGTGTGATATTTTCCCCCATCTAGTGGTGAAAAGGTTTATGACCATCCAGTAGATATTAGTTTCTCTTCTTCTCAATTCCGATTTCATTTTAACTCCTACGGTGGCCGATTTAGTCCAACATTAACATGGCTTCCAGTTCGACCTCGTCCACATTGGACACGGTGCCATCGAGTGTTAAAACGCAAAAGGCGAAACTTGAATTTACGGGTATGTCCCTCTTTGGCTAATGTACTTTCAAGATGGAGGGGCAACATGGCGACCTGCATTCAAACCCTCACCCGTATGTGTTTTCAATGGCATATTATAAACTTATGAGAATACTTTATTACTTGAAAGAAGTAAATATACATTAATGAGCACATATATTTTTGAAAGAACTAAGTGTTTTTAGCTAAGAATAAACTAAAAAAGTTACACAGTGTAGCTTTAAGAAGGATAAAATACTAATAGATTGAATAGTTAAGTCATAAGTTCTCCTAAAAAGAAATGTTTTTAGTCCTTTTTTAAAAGTCTCAGTAGTTTGAGGTCTGCTTCAAACTACATCTTACAACTCTTCAAACATCTACATCTTCTAACTGAGGTCTTACTTCAGCTCTGCAGCATATTATGAATTTTGTATTAGGATTAGAATTAGGCATATCTGAATTTAAAAGAGCCACATACATTGGAGTAAATTGATCAAAATGCTCTCATTTGACAAAAACACTGGTGGAATATTGCATCGATTCTATTGTATTTATTCACCATTTTATGATAAACGCATATAAAATATGGAGGACCAAATTACTTAAAATGAAATAATTCAATAAACAATGAATTCAATAAAACAACAATTAAATGTACACGTTTATTCTTAAATAATTAATCAATTTAATAATTAACTAATTAATTATGAATTCAATTAATACATGCATCTATTTATTTTGTAAAATTACATGAAAACACAACATTTATTGTTTAATATATTTCTCAATTACCTCTTCCATACACACACTATTGTTATGCTTAAAAATCTTTTTTTCTTTTCATTATTAAATGTGCTTCAAAAAGCCGTTTTTCTTGATAATATGCTGCATTTACGAATGACGCCTATTCGACGAATCATGCATTTCCAAAGCACGATTTTCCCAAAGGTTTTTTTCATAATAATAGAGGACATTTCACGAATGCCAATCAACAGGCAGTGGGCGGGGCTTGGTGCTGATTGGTCTGAAGCTGAAGAGTCGGCAGACATGACAAATCGATCTTTGTGTGGTGACATCACGGAACGCCATGGGGGCTTCTCGTTTCTTATTTGTGCCTGAAAATGTAGTTTGACTTTATTGAATTTTCTAAAAACTGCGGCAGAGCTTCCGGGTCCAAACGCTCTCTCTCATACCACAAGAAAAACAACAAACGGAGCTTGAGGAAGCACCCACGGCGTTCCGTGATGTCACCACACAAACCAATCAGCACCAAGCCCCGCCCACTGCCTGTTGATTGGCATTTGTGAAATGTCCTCTATTATTATGAAAAAAACCTTTGGGAAAATCGTGCTTTGGAAAGGCATGATTCGTCGAATAGGCGTCATTCGTAAATGCAGCATATTAATATTAAAAAACAGCTTTTTTAAAACGCACATTTAAAAATGAAAACAATAGTGTGTGTGTGTGTGTGTGTAAGAGGTAATTGAGAAATATATTAAACAATAAATGTAGTGTTTTCATGTAATTTTACAAAATAAATAGATACATTAATATATGATTAATATAAACCATATGATTTTCTCCTCATTGTTGAGCTAGAGCAAGCTCCTGATTGGTTAACCTGGCGCGAATATCCACCAAAGTTCAGATTTTTCAACTTGAGCGATTCGCCGCCTCATTTGTGCGAATTGCGCCGCAAAATGTCTATTCACGTCTTTGCATTGACTTAACATGTAAATCACTTGCACGAAACGTTTCATTCGCGTCTGGTGTGAACGCATCATGGGAGCTTTCATTTGATATATGACTTGTCTATTTTTGGTAATTTATAAATATGAAATGTAATATTATTTATATGATTTTCTCAAGGGGGGGGGTCGTTGCAGGGGGGTCGAATTCAAACCTTATTATCTATTATCTTGTTATCAAGAAAGCTGAGGTTCTAATCTTTTAAACAATACCATATACGTCTAGTTATGTGCTGCACAACTTATAGATTTTTTTAATGGGTTGAAATGGTTAAATACTTATTTTGTATCACAGTTTAAAGGATGCATGTGTGTCTAAGTTTGGGCTTGGAAATATTTAAAATAATTGTGTCTTTTATGCTCACTAAAGCTGCATTTATTTGATTAAAAAATACCATAAAAATGCTAATATTATGAAATATTTTTACAATTTAAAACGGCTGTTTTCTATGTGAATATATTGTAAAACGTTTTTTTTCACGTCTTCAGAGTCAAAAATCATTCTAATAAGATGATTTATTTGATTTGATTTGAAATAGAAATATTTCAAATATTTGATCAATTTAATGCACACTTGCTTAATAAAAGTCTCACTGTCCCCAAACTTTTCATTGATGACAAATGAATATATAATGTTTTACTGAATATACACACAATTCTTTACAATAAAATTGTTTGTCTATTGTCCACTGATAAAACTTATGTTTTGAAACTGAAAATCTAGTAATTTTGCATTTCCAAAATATCAGAGGTGTAAAGTACTTGAGTAATTTTACTTGATTACTGTACTTAAGTATTATTTTGGGGGATTTTTACTTTACTTGAGTACAATTAAAATTCAATACTTTTACTTTTACTTAATTACATTTTTTAAGAAAAAAAAGTACTTTTTACTCCTTACAATTTTATTTACAGTCAAAAATACTTGTGATGATACTAGAGGACGATTAGTGATGATGAGCGCCTCGTGTCTCACGGAGAAGTGACGGGAGTATAAAGGAGGAGCGACGACAGTGAAGGACGAGAGAGGACCAGGCCTGGGTTTTTTAGACCAGGGGCCTCATTTATAAACGTTGCGTACGCACAAAAGAAGGCGTACGCCGCTCTCTACGCAATAATTGGTACTTTATAAAAAGCAAAGTTGACTGGAAAATGTGCGGTCCTTCACGCAAGCTCTGACCCAGGCGTACGCACAAAAACGGCTGAAATGAGAAATGGCGACACCGTCGGCAGATGAAGAAACACGTGAAAGTGTGTGAAACTGTAGAACGTTGTGTAAAAGAAATGGCAAAACTGCCTCTCATAAATAACATGAAGACTTCACAAAGCAAGTCTTACAATTAACAGCCTACACGAACACCCGTTTGATCGATCTGCAGTGTAAAACAAACAAAATCAAACCAAAATTACAATAGAAATGCAAATTAACACATATTTGTGAAATATGTTCTGCAATAATATTGGCATGTTATGCAATTCATCCTCATAAATAATATGGTAAACAGAACGCAATAATGTACAAAACTGATATTCTCGCCAATGTGTCTGTCTGGCGGAGCAGATATAGATGCAATTATGTGTAAAAAAAAAAACAATAGATTTACAAGATACATCATCACTGGTATATCTGGATTTGGTGACTTGAAAACAGGGCAAGGAGAGGGCAAAATGGGGAGAAATGTTTCATCAGGGTGGTGTCCCACAGTTTCTGTGAGATCTTTCAAGATTAGTGACTTTTATTGGTTAATTGCTGGGGTGTGTATCTCAGCTTTTGTCTTAGCACCAAAACCGATCCTTACAGTTCTAAAGCAGGATAAAACCTTGTATGTGGTTCATTCACTTCATGTTTTTAGAGATTAAAAGCTTAAAGAAGAATCTGTAGTTTTCATTCTTGCCGCTACTTTTACTTTTTTAATACTCAAGTGCAATTTTAATGTGGTACTTTTTTACTTTTACTCAAGTATGATTCCGGCCAGATACTTTTACTTTTAATTGAGTAAAAATTTTATTCCGTACTTGTACTTTCACTCGAGTAACATTTTTGAGTACTTTTTACACCTCTGCAAAATATGTAAATTGCATGTTTTTGAAATTCACACGTGTGTCTTTTAATGTTCAGGTTATTAGTGTTATTCTAGCTGATGGTGTGAGATGTTGATTTCCTCGTTTGTGTCACACAGACAGGCGTACGAGAACTGTGTCGTTCTGGAAGCACGTGTTTGTTACAACGTGGCGAAACTGATGTCTCTCAACGCAGAGAGGTAAAAATTTGGCTTTGTATAGGTGGTTCTCTTCCTGTAAGCTTCTCGTTTAGGTTTCAGAAATGATCCGACCTCTGAGACTCTCTATTGATCTCTTAAACGAGCTCAGGTCTGTGCTCTCTGAGGGGACGAGCATTGATCCGCTGTGTGTGTGTGTGTGTGTGTGTGTGTGTGTGTGTGTGTCCTGCAGGAAGAAGACTGAACGCAGTAAGAAGTTTTTCACGGATCTGATGGCTAAGGAACACATGCCCACCATGATCAACCCGAAGCCCTGCGGTCACCTGTGCTGCTGTGCCATTACAGGCTGTGAGGAGGTATGAGCGCATTACCCACAATGCCTCTGTGTTCTCAATATATAGTACAAAGTGCCGTTGCCAGAGGAAATACTCAACACTGACCAATACAAGCAGGGTTCAACATTTCTGGCTGCTGAATACATTTGCTACCCATAATTATTATTATTACATTATTAGGTTTGTCGTTCTTATTATTATTATTATTCTGTTTCTTCTTCCGCTCGAGTCTATGGCAGCCCATAGAACCGCTTGCGGGAAAGTTATGAAATTTGGCACACAGATAGAGGGCTGTCTGAAATATCACCATAGCAAATTTGGAGTCTCTAACTCAACCCCTCTAGCGCCACCAACTGTCCAAAGTTGCACTTACGTTTGTGCTAATAACTTTTGAACCGTAAGGGCTTTTTTACCTCAAGACGATTCGACTTAACCCTATGATGTAATTTTCGGTAGCGCCAAAAAAACTACTTTTTTGAACTCCTCCTTGATGGTTTATCCAATTTTCACAAAAATGTAGTGTTTTTGAATAACGCGCAAATTAATTTTACGTAGTGCCTGCGAAAATAGACATAAGACTAACAAAAAATTGGCCATTTTATTTTTTCGTTAGATATGGGGCAGCATGCTGAGTCGAACAATATCCAGTTTTTCCATATCGGCCATTTTGGGCGTCGGCCATTTTGAATTTTGTAGTAGAATTATGTATTCTATGAATGCATTAGCGTATTGTTACGAAACTCGGTATGGGTCATCAACACAATGCCCTGAAGGAGCCTGAGAAGTTTCGAGTCAGCGCCACCTAGTGGTAAAATCAAATATTCACATACTTATAACTTATTGCGACTTATTTTCACGGGAGTTATATTCTTAGATTCCTGAATCCTTGCCGAGTCCAACGATACCAAACATGCTAGGTTTCGCATTATGGTTTGTTCAACGTTGGGATTTAGCACTTAAACAACTTTCGTGAATATCTTTGAAACCGTTAGTCCAATCGAGACGAAACCAAATGTCAAAATTTTGATAGTAAGTGGCAAAAAAATGCAATCAAAGTCAGGTGTGGGTTATTTTTTATATGCTCTTAAATACAAATGTCTTTAACTCCTAAACGAAATGAGATATGTTCACAAAATTTGACACGCGTATGTATGGGGGCACTTTGAGGACACACGAAAAAGCGGTGGGACTGCGCCACTTGGTGGCGTCATAATTGAACAAATAATGAAATTGGCTCTATACAACTCAATGTATTTATGGGTTTTCAACATTTTTGCTTAAAATAGTCTCCAAATGTATTTACTCATTTTTGCAGTTGGTGCTAGCTTCCTTGTTTTCTTCTGTTTTGCTTGGCTCCGATAATTGCTGCTTGCGGCTATATTTGTTATTATTATTATTATTATAGTTTATCAGTTAGTTCTTCTTCTGCTCTTGAAGTATGATAATACGTTGTGAAATTTGGCACACAGATAGAGGATAGTCTGAACATTAATCACAGCGAATTTGGAGTCTTTACATCAATCTCTCTAGCGCCACCAACTGGCCAAATATGCGTTCACGTTTATGCAAGTAACTTTTGAACCATACGGGCTACAAACAAAATGATTTTTTTCTTTTTCCAAATCATCCAAGACTGTTTATCTGATTTTCACTCAAATTGGCTCACATTATCTTCAGACCTCGCTGGCAAAGGTCATTAAAAGCTTTATGATAAACCCAATCATCCTTAAATAACACGCAAACGAATATGATGAGCACGCCAAATTGGATGCAAGGCTATATCTCTGCAACGCTTTAGCACTTTGAGATGAGTCTTGGTAAATGTCCTCACAACCATGACTTGAGCCTACATACTGCGGGTCGGCACAGCGCCACCTACTGGTCATCAGATATGAAAAATTGCTAATTTAGCCTATAATCTATGAACAGTTTGTGGTTTTAAAATCATAAAACTGGTCTTTTTTTAATTCAGTGCAGCATACAGAGTTAAATGATACCCAGTTTTCTCATATTTAGTCGTAAAATGCTGTATTTTTGATAGCTTTTTTAGACCAAACCATTTTTGAATAACACCTCATCGCCAAGCTGATCCTGAGGCTGTAACTCTGCAACACTTTACATGTCATTGTCTCGTCTCACTGACCACACCACATCAATTTGGCAACAGCGCCACCTATTTGTCAAAAGTTATTAGCAATTAAATCATATTACATGATTGAATCATATTAAATGACACTAAATTTTTCAACTAAACATCGAAATAAATTGAATTAATAAACTAAATTAACCATTTAAACTAAATTACTGATCGAATTATTGATCTAAAGCCCACACTGTCACTGTATGATAATTGAAATGAACTGATGACATCAGCGTTTTTTCCAGAATGGCTATACAGCTGAATAAAATTATGCTGCATTATTTTCCTGTTTAACACTGTAAAGCTGCTTTGAAACAATCTACATTGTTAAAAGCGCTATATAAATAAAGTTGACTTGACTTGACTTGATTGTATTTTTGATTTTTCAGCCACAAATCATCCAAAAATGTCTTTAATCACTCATTGTTGCAGTTGGTATGATGCTATCTTCCATGCTTGCATAACTTTTTCATAACATAATCATATTTTTGTTGTGCTTGGCCCCTTAATTCCTGCTTGCAGCGGTTTTATTATTATTAAAAATAGTACTTTTCAATAGAAAAGTGAATAAAACACTATAAATGGCTATTTAAAAATATAGTTTATATCAGAAATATTGTTAACATCGATTTTGGTATAATGTAAAATAAATAGTTTTTTGATTGCCCTATTAATACCTTTGTTTTCTAATAAAATGTAATATTTCAATTTTATTCTTACAATTTAATAAATCTATTAATTTGAACGTATTCTGTTTATTTCAAAGGGATTTATTTACATCGATTTTTAAATGTAATTATTTCATTTGAATCATTAATGGATTCTTTATTTATTTATTTTTTAAGTGGCACTCTTGGTTTAATGAACTCCCATTAGGCTCTTGGTGTGTCCTTGAATAAAAGCGTTTGAGAAGCGTCCAGTCGCTCCTGGCAGGAAGTAATAAAGCGGCAGGTTTCAGGAGGGTTTGCTGATGCAGTCTGTGTGGTTTGGTAGGAGGAGGCCGTGAGTTATTACACCAAACTGGAGGCCAAACTGAAAGAGGAATACAGGAAGGAGAAAGAGAAAGTCAACACCAAGCCGCTGGGCATGGCGTTCGTCACCTTCCAGAACGAGGCCATGACAGCAATGTGAGTATGACACACGAGCTTCAAGAAACAAACAGCACTAGCCGTAAAATACTGCACACAAAAATTGCATCAATAAAGCAATCCGAGTGTTGATGAATGTGTGTTTCTGCAGAATCCTGAAGGACTTTAATGCGTGTCAGTGTCAGGG
>NC_137112.1:3912269-3934769 GCF_949357685.1 Gobio gobio | reverse complement strand
CCCCAACCCCACACCCACAACCCCACAACCCACAACCCCACAACCCCACAACCCCACAATCCCACAACCCCACAACCCACAACCCACAATCCCTCAATCCCTCAATCCCTCAACCCCACAACCCCACACCCCACAACCCCACAACCCCACAACCCACAACCCACAACCCCACAATCCCACAATCCCTCAATCCCTCAACCCCACAACCCCACAACCCCACAACCCCACAACCCCACAATCCCACAATCCCACAACCCCACAACCCCCACCACAACCCACAACCCCACAATCCCACAATCCCACACCCCACAACCCCACAATCCCACAATCCCACAACCCCACAACCCCACAATCCCACAATCCCACAATCCCACAATCCCACAATCCCACAACCCCACAATCCCACAACCCCACAATCCCACAACCCCACAATCCCACAACCCCACAACCCACAACCCCACAATCCCACAACCCCACAATCCCACAATCCCACAACCCCACAACCCACAACCCCACAATCCCACAACCCCACAATCCCACAACCCCACAATCCCACAATCCCACAATCCCACAACCCCACAACCCCACAATCCCACAATCCCACAATCCCACAACCCCACAACCCACAACCCCACAACCCCACAACCCCACACCCCACAATCCCACAACCCCACAATCCCACAACCCCACATCCCACAACCCCACAATCCCACAACCCCACAACCCCACAACCCCACAACCCCACAATCCCACAACCCCACAATCCCACAACCCCACAATCCCACAACCCCACAACCCCACAACCCCACAATCCCACAACCCCACAACCCCACAACCCCACAATCCCACAACCCCACAACCCCACAACCCCACAACCCCACAACCCACAATCCCACAACCCCACAATCCCACAACCCCACAACCCCACAACCCCACAACCCCACAACCCCACAACCCCACAATCCCACAACCCCACAATCCCACAACCCCACAACCCCACAACCCCACAATCCCACAACCCCACAACCCCACAATCCCACAACCCCACAACCCCACAATCCCACAACCCCACAACCCCACAACCCCACAACCCCACAACCCACAACCCCACAACCCCACAACCCCACAACCCCACAATCCCACAACCCCACAACCCCACAACCCCACAACCCCACAACCCCACAACCCCACAATCCCACAACCCACAACCCCACAACCCCACAACCCCACAACCCCACAACCCCACAACCCCACAACCCCACAATCCCACAACCCCACAACCCCACAACCCCACAACCCCACAACCCCACAAACCCACAACCCCACAACCCCACACCCACAACCCCACAACCCCACAATCCCACAACACCACAACCCCACAACCCCACAACCCCACAATCCCACAACCCCACAACCCCACAACCCCACAACCCCACAACCCCACAACCCCACAACCCCACAATCCCACAACCCCACAACCCCACAACCCCACAACCCCACAATCCCACAACACCACAACCCCACAACCCCACAACCCCACAACACCACAACCCCACAACCCCACAACCCCACAACCCCACAACCCCACAACCCCACAATCCCACAACCCCACAATCCCACAACCCCACAACCCCACAACCCCACAACCCCACAATCCCACAACCCCACAACCCCACAATCCCACAACCCCACAACCCCACAATCCCACAACACCACAACCCCACAATCCCACAACCCCACAACCCCACAATCCCACAATCCCACAATCCCACTCTCTCCTGCTTCTGCTCCTCCTGAGCCGGCTCTCTCTCATGAGCTGTTTCTGTTCCTCGTGTCCTCAGGTCGGGAGAGAACAGGACCACCATGCACAAGTGTTACACGTTCCTGATCTTCATGGTTCTCCTGCTGCCGTCTCTGGGTCTCAGCAGGTACACACACACACACACACACACACACACACTCGTTTGGGAATCACTCCAGCGCGCTCATCCTCAGGGATATTTCTGTGCTGATGTGTTTTTTTGCAGAAGCTCTCGTTTTTTTAGGATTTCACTATAATTGGCTCGTTTAAAATATGAAATATCAGATTACTAGTGCTCTTCACAATAAAGCCAATAAAGTATTAATCTGAATGAAACTGTCTAATAGTAGTAAATGTTCTTGTGTGTTTTAGTTTGGACGTTTTCTTCCGCTGGCTGTTCGACAGGAAATTCCTGGCTGATGCCGCTGTCAGATTTGAGTAAGTCAACTATTTTATTTTATTTTATTTTATTTTATTTTATTTTATTTTATTTTATTTTATTTTATTTTATTTTATTTTATTTTATTTTATTTTATTTTATTTTATTTTATTTTATTTTATTTTATTTTATTTTATTTTATTTTATTTTATTTTATTTTATTTATTTTATTTTATTTTATTTTATTTATTATGTATTTTTTATTTTATTTCATGTATTTTATTTATTTATTTTATTTATGTAAAAATGTAATTATGTAATTGTCATTTATTTTTTATTTAATAAAATGTATTACTATTTAATTTTATTTATTATTATTATTTTATTTTATTTATTTTATTTTTATTTTATTATTATTTTTTATTTATTTTATATATATTTATTTTATTTTATTTATTTCATTTTGTATTTTATTATTTCTTAAACTTTCTTCCCAGTTGTAGAAATATATTTAATGTAATTTATTTTTAATTTAATTTAATTTAATTTAATTTAATTTAATTTAATTTAATTTAATTTAATTTAATTTAATTTAATTTGATTTAATTTATATAATATATAATATTATATAATAATAATACAATATATTTATTATTATTATTTTTTTTATTATTATAGTATTTAATTTACTTTATTTTTTTATGTCATTTATTTTTTAATTACATTTATTTAATTAAGTATTTTATTCATTCTTAAACTTTCTTCCCAGTTGTGTAGCAGTATATATATATATATATATGAATGAGCGTGTTTGTGTTTTTTGTAACAGTAAGCGTGCAGTCAGGTGTGTGTGAGTGTGAGTGTGAGTGTGAGTGTGAGTGTGAGTGTGTGTGAGTGTGTGTGTGTGTGTGTGTGTGTGTGTGTGTGTGTGTGTGTGTGTGTGTGTGTGTGTGTGTGTGTGTGTGTGTGTGTGTGTGTGTGTGTGTGTGTGTGTGTGTGTGTGTGTGTGTGTGTGTGTGTGTGTGTGTGTGTGTGTGTGTGTGTGTGTGTGTGTGTGTGTGTGTGTGTGTGAGTGTGTGTGAGTGTGAGTGTGTGAGTGTGTGTGTGCGCTGAGAGCTGATTTGATCTGTGTTTTCAGGTGCGTCTTCCTTCCTGATAACGGCGCGTTCTTTGTGAACTACGTCATCGCGTCAGCGTTCATCGGAAACGCCATGGACCTGCTGCGGATCCCAGGCCTGCTCATGTACATGATCCGCCTGTGTCTGGCTCGCTCGGCCGCGGAGAGACGCAACGTCAAACGGGTACACACACACACACACACGTTGACCCTTCAGATCATTCACATGATCTCGTTCCTTATTTTCACACACTTAGTGTAAGTGTTCAGTTGAATCAGGAACACGTCTGGGTCATGTTTTATCCCAATTATTTAATGCATATAAATATATGAATTATAGTTTCTAGATCGAATGCATAGAAAGAAATAGGAAATTATATTATGCATGAAATGTGTTGACCATTACATTTTATTTAATGGTGACATTATAATTTTTTTTTATTATTTAATTTAATTTAGTATTTTATTAATTCTTAAACATTCTTGCAATTGTTGCAATATTTTTAATGTAATATTTATGTAATGTAATTTAATTGTTATTTGTATTTAATTTATTTGTATTTTCTTAATTCTTAAACTTTCTTTTTATAAAAGTGATATTATGCATGAAAAAAATGATAAATGTTAAGAACAATTACATTTTATTGCATTGAGACATTATTTTTTACGAATATTAAACACATTTTGAGCCCAAAAATAATTATTAATTTATTTCAGCATCAAATACAAGCAGAGAGGCAACAAATACTATAAATACTTTACCATTTAAATATATGTTTTATATTAATTTCTATATTAAATGCATAGAAAGAAATAGGAAATTATGCATGAAAAAAATTTAAATTGTGTTTTACATTTTATTGCATTGTGACATTTTAATTTATTATTATTTAATTTAATTTTTTATTCATTCATTCTTAAACGTTCTTCCCAGTTGTAGCAATATATTTAATGTAATATATTTTTTATTTTTATTTAATTTAGTATTTTATTCATTCTTAAACTTTCTTTGTATAGTGTTCTTTGTATACAAATTATATTATCCAGGGGAAAAAAATTATAAATGTGTTAAGAACCATTACATTTTATTGCTTTTTGACATTATTTTTATGAATATTAAACACATTTTAAACAACAACAAAAAAAAATATTAATTTATTTCAGCATCAAATAAAGACAGAGGCAACAAATACTATCATAGTCATAAATACTTTACCATTTAAATATATTTTTATATACATTTTTGTTGTGGCATAATGTAAAATTTGCTCAGTTGTCGTGAATATGAAATAAATAGATTTTCTTCAAGCGTAAAAAATCCTTATTTCTTTCTGATGTTGGGATAAAATATGACTGAAATGGAACATGATTTTGACCAGTTTTGTGGGATTTATCCGCCCACCGATGAGTTATTTTTACCTGCTGTTCACCTGGATGTTATTGCAGTCTGTGCTGTCTTTAGTTGCGTAACCTGTGTGTGTGTGTGTGTGTGTGTGTGTGTGCAGCATCAAGCCTATGAGTTTCAGTTCGGGGCTGCCTACGCCTGGATGATGTGCGTTTTCACCGTGGTTATGACGTACAGCATCACCTGCCCAATCATCGTTCCCTTCGGTGAGTCAGGCCACGCCCACTCCCACATCAGCCCATTCACCAAACCACAGAACGACAGCCAATCAGAGAGAGAGAGAGAGAGAGAGAGAGAGAGAGCCAGATGAGCAACAAGGATGAAAGAGAGAATTCAGGGAGAAATGGTGTGAATGACACAACTGAAAAAGCACAAGTGGGTGAAGTGTGTGTGTCCACAGCGCCCCCTGCTGGACGCGTGCAGCTTTTAACAATGGAAAAAGCCCACTGCGCCAGACCACATGCCTACGCGCCGTGTGTGTGTGTGTGTGTGTGTGTGTGTGTGTCAGAGCAAATATAGATCCTCTCCTGCGTTCTCACTCCTGAACAGAAACAGGAGGAAGTGCAGCATTTGAGCAATAATCTCTTTGTTTTTCTGTCACTATGCTCACATTATTTCTAGAGCTCTCTCAGAAACACACACACACACACACACACACACACACACACACACGTCCTCCAGCTGGCGGTGCATGACTCATCGGGTCACGGAGGTTCTGTTATGCGGAGGATCAGAACCGGCGATGCTTTTATCCGTCTCTCAGCCCACAGCGCAGACGCTCATCTCGTGTCTGACCTCCAAATGTCTCGAGTGAAAACACAACAGGCTAATGTTAAAGGGCCCGAGAAACACCTCACCAGATTAAAGTTGTTGTTTAGTTAGTAAGTAAGCACATTTTATTTATATAGCACATTTAAACATAGCAGAACTATCCAAAGTGTTGAACTGAGGAAAGAGAAATCAGAAATCTAAATGATAAAAACAAGAATTAAATACAAACGTGAACAGAAAACAACGTGAAACCAGACAAAACACAGAGTCGGACAGAAGTATAATAATATTAAAATGCCAGGGAATAAAGGGCTTAAGGCCATTGGATGTCCAGGGGCAACTGGCTCCAGAGACGGGGAACGCTCCATCTCCTTTGGTTTTTAGACGAGAGCGAGGGATGATGAAAGAGCCGGCCTGAAGATCTGACAAATCTGGACCGTTTTGTGGCTTTGAGTCCACATCTGTAGCTCATCGATACACTAATGTACTCATCAAAGTGGACCAAATATACTTTTATTAGATATATGTATTCAATATTTTAGGTCCATTTGACAGATCTTTGCATAGATTTGGGGGAATTCTAATTGTGATTTTTCTTATAAAAATTGTCGTTTTAATTAGAAATATATATATATGATATTTTATATTTGCAATTAAAGGGTTAGTTCACCCAAAAATGAAAATTCTGTCATTAATTACTTCCCCTCATGTCGTTCGACACCCGTCAGACCTCCGTTCATCTTCAGACACAAATGAAGATATTTTAGTGTAAATCTGATGCTCTGAAAGGCCTCCATTGGCTCAATGCACTTTACACTCTCAAGACCCATAAAAGACACTAAAGACGTCGTTACAAACGTTATCTCACTACAGTGGTTCTACAATAACTTTATGAATCGGCGAGAATAGTTTTTGTGCGCAAAAAACCCCTAAATAACGACTTATATAGTGATGACGATTTCAAAACATGGCCTCATGAAGCTTCGAAGCGTTTTGAATCAGTGAGTCGATTCATGATTCGGATCGCGTGTCAAACCGCCAAACTGCTGAAATTTGGCGATTCAAACCGCTGAATCGACTCACTGATTCATAACGCTTCAAAGCTTCATGAGGCCCTGTTTTGAAATTATTTATAATTGTTTATAATTATTATTATTTATATATATATAAATTGAACAAAATAAGAAATATTACTATTGTAAATTAAAAACTACTGTAAATTAAGTACTTAAGAATACGCACTTGTACTGTAAAATCATCATTATATTATTCTTAAATACTTAATTTACAATAGTAATATTTCTAATATTTTTTACATAATAATAACAACAATAAAGATTATGATTATTGATATATAATATCTTTATTTATTTGCGCAGCTCTACAAACAAACACAGCAAACCTGGAGCTTTAAAAAACTAATTATTTTATATATATATAGAGAGATATATAGAGAGATATATAGAGAGATATATAGAGATATATATATATATATATATATATATATATATATATATATATATATATATATATATATATATATATATATATATATATATATATATATATATATATATATATATATATACATACATATACATATACATATACATATACATATACATATACATATATATTATATATATATATATATATATATATATATATATATATATATACATATACATATACATATATATATATATTTATATATATATATATATATATATATATATATATATATATGTTTTTAAAGCTCCAGGTTTGCTGTGTTTGTTTGTAGAGCTGCGTAATCATAATTGATTGATCATAATCTTTATTGTTGTTGTTTTTATGTAAAAAATATTAGAAATATTACTATTGTAAATTACAAACTATTGTAAATTTAAGTATTTAAGAATAATAATATAATGATAATTTTATTTTACAGTACAAGTGCAAAATTACTTTTAAAAACCATTGAGCTTTTGTAAAGCTGCTCTTCTGTACTATAGTTGTGTATAAGTGCTTCTTTCACAAGTGTATGAAGGTTTGTGTTTTCAAATGCAGGTTTTTACTGTGAATGGAGCGGCTCTGAAACACTGAAAACATCCAAATGTAATGCGGCTCATCTGCTGACACAACCAATGACTTTTGGGCGGGGCTAAATAATATTAACCAATGACATCACAACACACTTTTTACAATCCAATCAGATCCGCCCTACATATTCCCTCAGAAATGCATCTTATTACTGGTTTTTTTCGTGTTGATGTTTCTGCCAGAACCGCAGCAGCCAATGGTTTATATGTGTGTGTGTGTGTGTGTGTGTGTGTGTGTGTGTGTGTGTGCAGGACTGATGTACATGCTCCTGAAGCACCTGGTGGACAGGTACAACATGTACTACGCCTACCTGCCCTCCAAACTGGACAAGAAGATCCACTCCGGAGCCGTCAATCAGGTGGTGGCCGCGCCCATCCTGTGCCTCTTCTGGCTGCTGTTCTTCTCCACCGTGCGGACAGGTGTGTGTGTGTGTGTGTGTGTGTGTGTGTGTGTGTGTGTGTGTGTGTGTGTGCGCATACACTAAAGACACACATCACTACACTGCATACGTTCCCAGGGCACACATCTCAACATCAATGAGTTCATTCAATGACGTATTAAAGGTTCTAACAGAGGGGGTTTAGGATTTCTCTTTTGATCACTCCATAAATCTCACACTCACAAAAATAAGAGTAGAAAATTGTACCTTTTAATTTTTGTACCTCTAAGTCAGGCGAAGGCAAGTTCTGTCCTAGAGAGCTGATGAGAGTTTAGCTCAACCCTACTAAACCACCACAGTATAAAACTCATGACTCCCAGCATGCATTGCAGCATTAAGTATGTCACCATTGTTGAGATTCATTCGCCGATTCTTGATGTGCTTGTCTAAACTTCCCCCCCCTAGAATGTATTTAAAAATTCAGAATGTCTGACTTGTGGCAAGAAAGTATTGTTGGTTAATAATATTTATTAATATTTTTAGTCAGCGATTAGTGTAGTCAAACATATTTCTTCATGATAATTTTTGTTTATGGTTTCTTCTGATTTGAACAGATTATGTGTTTTGTAAACACTGTAACAAAAACCACAAACTCACATAAAAAGCCAAGAGTCAAACTGCCCAACCAAATGAAACCCTGATCTCCAACATCTAAACCTCTGTTAGTTCTCATCTTCTACTCTAAGTAGAGGAAAACTATGGTATAACTGTACCCTAAGGACCAATTGTTTTGTTCCCCAAGGAACAAAATTGTACCTCCGCTGTACCTTTTTTTCTGAGAGTGCAGAAAAAAATAAATTTTCACCATATTTTTAGGAATAAAAAAGCATGCAAATGATACCTGATCAAACCTTCAGAATACAGATAGGAGTAAAACTGTAAAGTTTGGTGAGTGTGTGGAGATTTCTGAGTGAAGCTGACATCTACACATGCAACTAAATGAAGTAAAGTGCAATAAAATAAAACGCTAAAATGTACGTGACTTAAAGCCACAATGTCATTTTTCGCCGCTAGCGTCTCTTACTCAAACAAAGGCGTGTCTTGACTCTGGAGTGGGCGGAGCTTTTATTCTGTTAGAAGAGCGCTTCTGCTTCTTCCACTCGTGTGTGTGTGTGTGTGTGTGTGTGTGTGTGTGTGTGTGTGTGTGTGTGTGTGTGTGTGTAACGCAGCGCTGTTTTATCATTTCACACTAGGGCTGGCACGATATTATATTTTTTCAAACAGCCGCCAGTGAAACTGAAAGTAGCCTACGTCTCAGATGCTCAAAAAAACACAATCATCTTCATTAAAATGAATGAAACTAAATGCTCTTAGCAGGCTTACTAGGCTTTCTTGTAGCTCAAAGCAACGCCAAGGTCCTGGGTTTGATTCCCAGGGAAAGCAAGAACTGACAAAATGTAAAAAATGTGTACCTTGAATGCAATGTAAGTCGCTTTGGATAAAAGCGTCTGCCAAATGCATACATTTAAATGTAAATGTACCAGTGCTTGGGTCGCTTATTCTCCTATTGCGGCCGTTGATCTTGAAATGAGCTGATGATAAATAAATGCAGCTCGAATCTTTTGCTTTCGTTGATGTGAACTGAATTTGCATAGCCTATAGCGTGGGAATTGAAGATCGGATTTATATTCATTTTGTGGAGAGGTGTAAGGGAAGACACCCTGCATGTTTTTTATTTTTATTTAGTTTATTAGTTTAGATTGTATAGCCCGTTTCATTTGTCAGCACCGCGAACAGCTTCAGTCTGCCTCAGCTTGTCAAAAATGTGTTTTTACTGTGGTGGTGATAGTAAACATTTAAACTAACATTGTGATTTGCTTGAAGTTTTTTATATCTATAGATTTTATTATAGGCAAGACAAGTCAAGTGTTGATTTGAGAGGCTGAATTGATCAAACGTGGATAACTAACTGTCGGCCGCTGGATGCTTGGTCAGCCTACTTTAAAAAACAAAAACTTTAAGTCAAATTAAATAAAAAATTTTGGTGAATTATTTTATAACTCATTCGTTTACATTATATAAAGCCTTTAAGTTCTGCATAATTAAGGGCGTGGCCACTTTGAGTGACAGGTGGATTGCCGTTTGTCTGCTGTCTGTTAGTCATGACGTCACCTCAGCTCCGCCCACGTCCCGCCTCTTTGCCCATTTTCTGTTATCCGGGAGTGACGCTGACAATATGGCGACAGCTAGCTCGACTCTTTTCAAAACTGCTCTTCAGAATCCTATGGGTGACGTCACGGACACTACGTCCATATTTTTTACAGTCTATGGTACTAACACATTCTCTTCACCAGTTTATTGTGCGTTGACTATTATCAGGTTTGGCGTTCATGGGTTAATCTCCACCAAAAGTGTAAACATTGAGCCTCCAGACTCCATCTAAAGATCCCCCCAGATCTGTCAATCACTTTGCAGCTCAACCAATAAGGTGAGTTTAGGGCGTGGCTACTGTAGGAGGCGGAGCCAGAGGGTTTTTACCATAGACTGTAAAAAAATATGGCCGTAGTGTCCGTGACGTCACTCATAGGATTCTGAAGAGCAGTTTTGAAGCGTAAAGTCGGGTCAAGCTGGCCGTCGCCATCTTGGCAGCGTCATCGCGCGTCACTCCCGGATAACAGAAAATGGGCGAAGAGGCGGGACGTGGGCGGAGCTGAGGTGACGAGATGACTAATGGTGCGTTCACACCGGACGCGATTCGCGCGAGTGATTTACATGTTAAGTCAATGCAGAGACGCGAAATGGCATTCTGCGGCGTGATTTGCGCTAATCGCTCAAGTTGAAAAATCTGAACTTTGGCGGATATTTCGTGCCGCGTTAACCAATCAGGAGCTTGCTCTAGTAGTGACAACAATGAGGAGAAAATCTGTAAATTAATATCTGGTTCAGACAATATGATTAACACTGTGATAACATTAAACTTTAAACAACTACATTATCGACTGAAAAAGTCTTAAAACTACGTTTTGTCACACATTAACAGTAGATTTGCACAAAAAAAGACGTGTAAACACAGCCCATGTCAGCCATTTCTCAACGAGACGAGCCGCTGGCAGAAGCCCCTCCCATGATGCGAATTCACGTCTGTTGTGCAGTGAATGTCACCCGCGAATTTCACACGCGAATGAAGCGAGTAAACTCAAAATGTTCAAGCGTCCACTTTCGCGCGATTAGCGCGAATCGCGTCCGGTGTGAACGCCACATAACAGACAGCAGACAAATGACAATCCACCTGTCACTCAAAGTGGCCACGCCCTTAATTATACAGAGCTTTAAGGCTTTATATAATGTAAACGAATGAGTTATAAAATAATTCACCCCCTCACAGTCGTCATGAAGGACAAAATTAGCCGTATAGACCAAAAGCACAGTTTGCCCCAGACTGTAAACATGTGTTCTTCTGCTGTAAAGTTGGGCATTTTAACATGAGCTCAATGAGATTCTACTCCTTCTGGAGTCTGCCTCTAGTGGCCAGTCCATGAACTGCAGTTTAACTCACTTCCGTATGAGGAACTGCAGGATGTGCCGATTGGTTTTTACTGACTGACGCTTTACAGAAAAGGCTTCGGTTACAGAAGTGTCTCTTCAATACCAGAATGACAAATGTACCCGTTTACAATGTCCAGTGTAAACATGTTCTTATACAGATGTGCCCGGCTTCTTCCTTCTCCTTTCTCAGGGTTTTCGACCCCGACGTCCATGTTCACCTTCGTGGTGCTCATCATCACCATCGTGGTCTGCCTGTCGCACGTCTGTTTCGGTCACTTTAAATACCTCAGCGCGCACAACTACAAGGTACGAGTTGCGGTACTGCAGGTACGAGCTCTCGGGTTCAGTCCGCCGGGCGGCACGGGTAGCTCAGGTAGACTGTGGCCGGCTCCAGGGCACAAATACTCACCACGACCTCTCTCGCTTTTCAGATCGACACCAAGGACACAGAGGCTGATGGAGTGGAGAACGGGCGTCCTGCCAGATCCTCACCCTCCAACAAGTCTCAGGTAAATTCCCAAATCAAGCTGATCATGAAGGCAGTCTCAGATGCTGACATGGCTTTACTAAAACAACACTTATGTTAGTCGTGGTTTATTCAACCACAAACAGTCGTTCTCTTTTATTCTTGAGGCCTGTAGACACACTGGGACAAATATCGCGTGGCGATCCCGGTACACAAGATGGTTCTGCGGCACTTTACGCTTCTGACACTCGCTTGTCACTCAGAAGTAGAAGAGAGACAGTATTTACGTCATAGTTGCCAACATGGGCGTCGGAAGCAAAAAAAATGTGGGTGGGTCCTCAGAATTTTTTTACTGGAGTAGATGCCAATTACATTAAGTACAAATATACAGCTTTACTTGGTAAACGTATAGGTCGGAAAGACAAAATTACGTAAATCGCCATATCATTGAGAGCGATAGTAGTGTAGGGGTAAGACGCACGGCATCTAGTTTTGACACAAATCGACCCGCGGTTCAAGTCCTGCTTTCGCCGAAATTAATCTTCTCCGTTTTCCCATCACATATCAAATCGGAAAGGCATTTATTTTCAATACAAATTAAGAAAATATTAGAAAAGTGGAAATAAAGCGTCTAATATGTGTTTAATAATAAGTGTTTATCGATTAGGGGTAGGTAAACAGACATGTGCTGAATGAGACGATAAAAGTGAGTGGGTCCAATATCATTGATCGTAAAAAGTGGGTGGGTCTTGTCCCACCCATATACAATGGTTCCGACGCCCGTGGTTGCCAAGTCCGCGTATAACACGCGACTTTGGGCTTCTTTTTTTGGCAAGTCGCGTTAAAAAATCACGAGTCGCGGGTTGCGTTTTTTTGGGCTTATTTTAAAAATGTGGTTACTTGTTAGGAAAATATAAGCAACTTCGTTTCTTTACATTTATGGTCACTGTTTTTTCCAATACATTGACTAACACTGTCTTCTCGCAGCTAATAGCTATTCAGTGCAACGATACAAGTGTTGTAGTAATCCATCCTCATATATAATAATAATAATTTATTACATTTATATAGCGCTTTTCTAGGCACTCACTCAAAGCGCTTTTTTACATAGAAGGGGGGAATCTCCTCAACCACCACCAATGTGCAGCACCACCTGGATGATGCGACGGCAGCCATATTGCGCCAGTACGCCCACCAGCTGATTGGTGGAGAGGAGACTGAGGGATGATACCAATCGTGTATATATATATGGGGATGATTAGGAGGCCAATGGGCAAATTTGGCCAGGATGCCGGGGTTACACCCCTAATCTTTATCGAAGGACATCCTGGGATTTTTAATGACCACAGAGAGTCAGGACCTCGGTTTAACGTCTCATCCGAAAGACGGTGCTTGTTACAGTATAGTGTCCCCATCACTATACTGGGGCGTTAGAACCCACTTTTTCAAGGTTTGCAGTGTGTGTGTTCACTACTCACTGCCACTAATATGTGTGCACTAACTCCGACTATGGGTTCCCATAATTGGCCTTCGTGTCACTTTTTTTTAGTTTTTCCATCTCCAAACCTCTTCTGTTCACAGCTGATCGGAGGATATTGCGTGTCCTTTATTGCAATTTGATGATTTTTGTAAAATCACATCTGTTTTTGCTTTTCAAACTCAGAGAGGTGTCAGTTTAATATGTTGCAGGCTCATTTGATTTTGTTTTTGAAGCTGCGGTTGCTTATTTGTCTCGCGAGAGTTGGCAACACTGATTTACGTGCTTCCCAAAACCATTCACACACTTTTGCTAACTGGCTAGCAACATTAGCAGCTCATCTTCTTCTTTGTCTTCTTACTTCCTCTTCGTCGTATCAATGTGTGCTCGGCCTTGTGTTAATTTCGTTGACAAATAATTTTCGTCATAATTTTCGTCAACATCCTTTTTTCACTGACGAAAACGAGACGATAACTAAATAAAAACTAGTGTTGGATGACAAAAACTATGACGAAAAGGCTCACACACCCCCAATCCAGCGCTCCAGAGCGGCTCAATCAATCAATAACACACATTTATGCCAGGCGATTGATTATGAACTAATGCTGATGAATAATGACAATGTTTACTTTACCATGTTCATATAGTAATATGTTTTAGACTGTTGTAACAATGCTTATTTTATCTCCTAAACTTGAACGAGCTCCTGCAACTGCAGTAGTAAGGCTCAGACATTTCAAAATAAGAGTCCCGGTGTATTTCGAGCTTGTTTATAATTAAAAGTCACGCATTATATATTAGTTTTTGGTTACACAATAAACTGTATTTAATTTAATTCCCATTTATTTCATAGTCAGGAGGAAAGACCAGTATTTGACACATATTCAATAAAGTATCAGGGTTATAATAGTTCACTAAAACCATTAAAAAAATCTTCATTACTTGAAATGAAATAAATGTTAACTGGAATTAAAAAAATAAATAAACAAACTTATTTGAAGCTTTAGCTTAACATGATATGGCCTACTAACTAAAACAGAAATACAAAGTTATAAAAACTATATAGCTGTGTTTAAAAAACAAACAAAAAAGTGAACTGAGCTCTTTCGTGTATTTTAAATGTCAAAAACAAAATGATGTCAAAATGTCAGTTCAAGTGACAGTCGGTTATGTAATGCTTAAATGCTTAATGTATTACAATTGAACGAAACTCATTAGATTTCAGAAGACTAAATCTCCTGTAGCTTTAGTCGACTAAAACTAAAAACAATTCAGGTGCCTAAAAAACTTAAATTAACTTAAAACTAAATCAATTTTCTGTCAAAATGAACACTGGTTCGGCGAGACCGTTTTGTGCTTGAGCGCCACCTAGTGGTGTTTTACTGTAGCTTCAGCAGCTTCAGGCACGTGAACTAAAGCGCCGATCTCATTGGTCAGCCTGTTTTTAACGCACCGTGTCGAAACAAAAAAACTAACCCAAGGCGGGTTTTTTTATTGACGCTTTTACGCCTGGCGTTTTGTGCGTTGTGTGCACATTCACATTGGCGCTCTTTTGTCACAAGGCGTTAAACGCGTGTGAAAATCGTCCCGGTGTGAACAGGCCTCTAGTCTGTTTTAACACCATCAAGATCTCCACATTTACATTATTGTTTTATGACGTTTAAGCTCATTTAACCCTCTCTTTTCCCAATTATCAGTAGATACACTGAAAAATAGTTGTCCTTTTCTTCTTATGATTATTATAATAATAATAATTATTATTATAATTATTAATTACAACCGTTATAATAATGATACATTTACATATTATATTTTTATAGTACACCTGATGGACGGGTATTATTTTTTTTACATAACTGTTGAATATTTTTCAACAATTAAATGTTTTTCATATTAAAAAGTCTGCGTTATTTGTTTAATAATATTAATAAAAATAAATAAATTACTTTATTAATTATGTTTTTATAGTGCAACTAAAGGGATATATAATAGTAGTATTTGTTGTAGAAAATTTAATTGCTGATTTTAATAATAAAAACTCTATTATTAATAATAATAATAATACATTTAAATATGATATTTTATGGTACAACTGATACATGGTGATTTATTTTTTGTAGCTAATTTTAATATTTAAAATAAATGTATCTTTATTATTTGTTTAATAATAATAATAATAAATAAATGACTTTTTAATTAATATTGCTTTAATGATTTTAATAATAAAAACTGTCTGAAGTATTATCATTGTACATGATGATGATAAAAATGAATACTAGGTAATAAAAATATTTAAATCACATTTTTATTACATTTTCTTTTATATAGTTTTTATAGAACAACTGATACAAAACGGTAGTATTTGTTGCACAGAATTAAATTGCTTATTTTAATTATAAACTCACTGTCTATATTATGATTCTTATTATTGTAAACAATCATAATGATGATGATAATTATTACTATTATAAATAATGAATACTAATACATTTAAATGACATTTAATTTAATTTGTGTTGTTTTAATAGAAGTATGGTAGTATTAGTGCTGATTTTATAATGAATACGTCTTGTCTTTATTATTATTATTGCATTACACTAAGGAAAATATGAATGAAAATGTGCTTCATGGTAATGTAAATGTCACAATGCTTAGAAACAGGTTTAGCTTTCTTTCTTTTCAACATTTCTTTGATTTTTCGGGGTGAAATATGATCTTTTTGAGATATTAAATGATCAAAGATTTCCATTTTATTAATGAAACAAATGGACCTTTTTCTGACCGATGCTTGCGTGTGTGTTTTCCTCACCGCAGCAGATGTACATCGCCCAGGTCCTGCAAGACCCAAACTCAGACGAGACCGGCGCGGGCAGCGGAGAGGACGACGGTCAGGGGTCCTCGCAGGACGAGGAGATGATCAACGGCGGGAACAGCCTGAACGAGGCCGACTTTCAGTCCGGAGAGGACAGTCTCATCGCCAACGAAGTCCACCACTAACCGGAGAGAGAGAGAGAGAGCGGAGGAAGGATGAGCGCGTAAAAAAAGAACTGATCGCAAGGCCTTCATCTGCACACGTGTGTGTGTGTGTGTGTCCGCCGAACACGCCAGATGTTAAACATCAGCACCTTAGAAACCCACGTCTGCCAAAACACGAGACTGTACATAAGCACACGCGCCGCACACACACGCTTAAAACCAGTGCATGAACGCTGGAACCAAGACTTTCCCCTTTTGTAAAGCTCCGCCTAGTTTGGTTCCAACACCCATAAGCCTCAGGAAAAGGAAAGAAAGCTCTCCTCTTACTCATCCCATGGTCCGCCTTAACAGCGATAGCATTCCTAGTCGACGCCGCTTAACTCGCTTGCTTTCCCTCGTCCTAAACGACTGGATTCCTCCTGGTTTCCCAAAGGATAGTGAGAGCGTTTAATTCCCGTCGGACAGACGTTCACTGTACAGTATTCTGCCAGAACACTAAGAGACTTCTCCCGATGTACAGTATTTCCAGAGACGCGCTGTGTGTGTGTGTGTGTGTTGTCATTGAATGACCCATATTCTTGTGTTTTGTTTTGGTATTTTTAATGCTATTTTTGCCTTTACAACCTTTAATGGACGTGTTTGTGCGCCTGCAATGGAGTAGCGCAGTAGAAACCGATCGCCGGTTCAGCGGCGGAGAGATCCGGAGAACTGCCGATGTTCCTGTAGACCGGATAGCTATGCGTTCCCTGGTTAGTGCCTGCTTTAGTACGGGACGTTTAGGGAGAAATCAAGAGTTGATGGCATTTTGTGAGCTCATAATCCAAGTGGACAATGAACTACTAGATAAACAACAGCGGCTCACAGTGAAACCACTAGAGATACAATAAAGCCCAACGCTGAGAAAACACTCAGTTATGATCACGTCAACTTAAAGGGATAGTTCCCCCAAAAATGAAGATTAGCCCATGATTTACTCGCCCTCAACTCATCCGAGGTGTGTATGACATTCTTCTCTCAGACGAACACAATCAGATTTATATTAAAAAATATCCTGGCTAATCCAAGTTTTATAATGGAAGAGAATGAAGTCCATAAAAGTGCATCCGTCCATCATAAAAGTGCATCCGTCCATCATAAAAGTATATCTATACATCATAAAAGTGCATCTATCCATCATAAAAGTGCATCTATCCGTCATAAAAGTGCATCCATCCGTCATAAAAGTGCATCTATACATCATAAAAGTACATCTATTCATCATAAAAGTGCATCCATCCGTCATAAAAGTGCATCTATACATCATAAAAGTACATCTATTCATCATAAAAGTGCATCTATCCATCATAAAAGTGCATCCATCCGTCATAAAAGTGCATCTATCCATCATAAAAGTGCATCTATCCATCATAAGTGCATCTATCCATCATAAAAGTGCATCTATCCATCATAAAAGTGCATCTATCCATCATAAAAGTGCATCTATCCATCATAAAAGTGCATCTATTCATCATAAAAGTGCATCCGTCCATCATAAAAGTGCATCTGTCCATCATAAAAGTGCATTCGTCCATCATAAGTGCATCTATCCATCATAAGTGCATCTATCCATCATAAGTGCATCTATCCATCATAAAAGTGCATCTATCCATCATAAAAGTGCATCTATGTTATTTTATGATGAAGGGATGCACTTTTATGATGGATAGATGCACTTTTATGATTGAGGGATGCACTTTTATGATGGATAGATGCACTTTTATGATGGATAGATGCACTTTTATGATTGAGGGATGCACTTTTATGATGGATAGATGCACTTTTATGATTGAGGGATGCACTTTTATGATGGATGGACGCACTTTTATGATGGATAGATGCACTTTTATGATGGATGGACGCACTTTTATGGAGTTCAAAACACACAGTGTCATTCACTGCCATTATAAAGCTTGGATTAGCCAGGACATTTTTTTATATAACTCTGTGTTCGTCTGAGAGAAGAATGTCATACACACCTCGGATGACTTGAGGGTGAGTAAATCATGGCGTAATCTTAATCTTAGGGTGAACTATCCCTTTAACTTTGGGGTTTGTTGCAACCGTCCGTGAAATCCCAGTCTGAGAGGTTTCTATTGGCCGATTACAGAAGCCAATCACGTTTTAGAGTTTTGTATTGTCACGTGGAAAAATGGCACGCGTTCCCTGGTTAGTGCCTGCTTTTGTACGGGACATTTTAGGGAGAAATCAAGAGTTAAAGGGATAGTTCACCCAAAAATGAAAATGTTGTCATCATTTACTCACCCTCAAGTTGTTCCAAACCTGCATGAGTTTCTTTGTTCTGCTGAAGGCAAAAGAAGATATTTTGAAGAATGTTTGTAACCAGGCAGAGAGAGCAACCATTGACTTCCACAGTAGGGAAAACATACTATGGTTGCTCTCTCTGCCTGGTTACAAACATTCTTCAAAATATCTTCTTTTGCGTTCAGCAGAATAAAGAAACTCATACAGGTTTAGAACAACATGAGGGTCAGTAAATGATGACAACATTTTCATTTTTAGCTGAACTATCCCTGGCATTTTGTGAGCTCATAATCCAAGTGCACAATGAACTACTAGATAAACAACAGCGGCTCACAGTGAAACCACTAGAGATACAATAAAGCCCAACACATCATAAATGATCACGTGAGCTTAACTTTAGGGTTTGTTGCAAGCGTCCAGATCTGTGAAATCCCAATCTGACGGCCGTTCACAGAAGCCAATCGCGTTTAAGAGTAACGTAAGACAGAAACCAGGTGTGTTTTCGTCCAGGAAACTGACCCTGAAGGGACTAAAGTGCATGTCGACAAACTTTTGCAGACCGAAACGCACAAGAACCTCCTTCACGAAACACACGAGCGCGAGTGAAAGTTTCGTGAATGGGTCAGTATTTGAGTGAACCATGACTTAGGTCTGTTATTATGTTTATTACTACAGTATTTCACGTTTATGGACTGATTTGTTTAGCCTGAACTTCTGATCCAGCCGGACGTGTGTTTACTGCGAGTACAGTTTCGTTCCTGTATTCTCTGGATGAAGATGAATCCGGTTTGCATCAGGATCAACCGCTACTAAAATGGCGCCGCTTGAGAAACGGAATCGAACAGCCTCAGGTGTTCTCTTTATTTTCCAAAAGACAAAAAATGTTTACATCTGTCATTTTTTTAGTTGTTTTCCTACACGGATGAAGACACGAGGGGTAACCTATGAAAGCTGTAGCCGACGCTGCACGCCGGAGATACTGACGTCCATCTGTGTTTGTGTGTGTGTGTGTGTGTGTGTGTGTGTGTGTCCAAGGCCATTTCTTCGTTTCTGGACCGTCCCGTTTTTCGGGGTTCCTCGCCGGCTTCTTATTGAGTTATAACGTGAAGGTCTCTTCAGCATATGGCGGTGAAGTAAAGAGCGGCGCGGGTATTTTTGTAAAATTGTACTGTTTTGGAGATGCAAACGTGCAGCCTGTTGAAGTATTTGATACTAGTAATGTATTAAAGCTATAGCTGTCGCTCAATGGATTTTTAATATATCATGACTTTGTTTTATAAGCTATTATGGCACGGAGCTGTGCGTTATGCAAGAATGAATTATGGGATGATGTTGATTTCCAAGCACAGTTCTGACGCCGATGTACAGGATGTGTGTGTGTGAAACTGTTGTCGTGCTCACATGCGGCTTCATGACGTGTGAGATTTGCTTTTCTTTTTCTGTCCAGAGGTCGTCCGTCCTTATGGTGAAGCATTTGTCATCTTCAGTTTCTTGATCAATAAAAGTTGGTATTCATTCTGTGCACTTGATGTGTGTTTGTGTCGGAAAACCTCCTGAACGCATCTCAAATTAGACCAATTTACGTTTTTATTAGGGCTGGGTATTGACTATAGACTGCACAACATTTTTGAAAAAAAAAGTTTTAAAGCGTAAAGTAGGGTCGAGCTGGCCGTCGCCATCTTGTCAGCGTCACTCCCGGATAACAGAAAATGGGCGGAGCTGAGGTGACGCGATGACTAACTGTGCGTTCACACCAGACGTGACTTGCGTGAATAAATCTCGCTATTCGCACGTAGTTGGACGCTTGAACATTTTGAGTTTACTCGCGTCATTCACTTCACAACAGACGTGAACTCACGTCATGGGAGGAGCTTCTGCCTACCGGCTCGTCTCGTTGTGAAATGGCTGACATGGATTGTTTTAAAATACGGCGAATAAGCTCAATTTATCGGCTTTAGCTAGCTTGTAGTCTCAATAGGGTATGAAAATGTACAGTACGGCTCCGGGTATCCACATGATTTTGTCCTCATTGTTGTCACTACTAGAGCAAGCTCTTGATTGGTTAATGCGGAGCGAATATCCACCAAAGTTCAGATTTTTCAACTTGCGTCAAACGCTCAATTTGCGCAAATCGCGTCATTCGCACCGCCGAATGTCAATTTGCATCTTTGCATTGACTTGACATGTAAATCACTCGTGTGAAACGCTTCATTTGCGTCTGGTGTGACCACATTACGCTGCGTCAAACACTCGAAACGCTTAATTCACGCCATGTCATTCGCGCGAATCGGTCCGCCGAATGTCTATTTGCATCTTTGCAATTGACTTAACATGTAAATCAATCGCGCTTAACGCTTGATTCGCGTCTGGTGTGAACGCACCGTAACACAGCAGACAAATGTGGCCACGCCTTTAATTATGCAGAACTTTAAGGCTTTATATAACGTAAACGAATGAGTTATAAAATAATTCACCCCCCTCACAGTCGTCATGAAGGACAAAATTAGCCGAATAGACCAAAAGCACAGTTTGTCCCAGACTGTAAACATGTGTTCTTCTGCTGTAAAGTTGGGCATTTTAACATGAGCTCAATGAGATTCTGCTCCTTCTGGAGTCTGTCTCTAGTGGCCAGTCCATGAACTGCAGTTTAAGTCACTTCCGTATCGGCTTCAAGAGGGTCGCGGGAGGATTTTGATTCAAATGTAAATGGTAAATGTATTAAACTAATGCTGTAAACTATGGGAGTTGGTCAGGCCATCTTTATTTCTCCAGTTCTCTTCACACACAGATGCTTCAGAGCAGCTTTACAGTGATGAGAGGAAATACATTTTGTTTTAGATGAAAAGCTTAATTAAGTTGATTTTAATTTATATTGTAAAAACTGATTTAAAAATGTAAAAATGCATGTAAAAATATATATATTGCACAAAATTAAAACAATAATGTAAATATTATTACTATAAGTGTGAATCAAAAAATTAAAAGCGCATTTAAAAAAAAAAAAACAAGCATGATTTCATCTCTTAGATGTCTTAGTGTGTGTTTTGGTCATTAATTTAGACTTTTTTAAAATCTAATTTCAGCTTTTTATCTCATAATTAGGACTTTTAATCATAATTTAGATTTTTAAGTCATCATTTTGACTGTTCATCTCACAATGACTTAGCATGTCATATTTTTGACTTTTTATCTAATAATGAGGACTTTTAAAATCATATTTTCAACATTTCATCTTATAATTATGATTTAGCATGTCGTATTTTCAACTTTTTATCTCACTATTATGACTTTTAAAATCATATTTTTGACTTTTTATCCAATAAATGAGGACATTTAAAATCATATTTCAACATTTTATCTCTTAATTATGACTTTATGATAATTGAAATGAGCTGATCAGTAATATAGTTCAATATTTAGTGTGCCCAACTGAGCAAGCCAATAGTTATAGCCTATAGGCTACATTAGCCTACTTTAATATTGACGGTAAAAAATAACTGATTTCTATACAAACACTTGTTACACTCAATTATGTTTTTTTTATTGTTTTTTTTATAATTAGTTAAAATATTAAATTTATAATTACATTATCATATTTCTACTCCAATTAGTTTTTTTGAAATATAAACATTTAAATGGTGGCTGTCATAAAAACTTGCCAGATTTATTCATACATGCATTAAATATCGAAGAACATTAAACATAATGAATAGCCTATGTAATATGGTGCATATATTTAGCAAAATGCTTAATTTCTCTCGCTGACTAACGAGTTTATGGACACCGGATATGGTTTTTCT
>NC_137112.1:3884769-3907269 GCF_949357685.1 Gobio gobio | reverse complement strand
AGCGGATGATTGTGTTTTAGGTAGTGCTGGGAATAATTTTTTTTCTGTAATTAATGACGATTAATACGTTTTTAATGTTTTGATATTGTAATCATTTCAGTTACTCTCCAAATTAATGTAGAAACAATTTAAAGACGGCATATTTTAAATATGTGTTGTCATGTTTTTATGAATGAAGGCCAGTATCACTGATACTAAAGTGTCTATGAAACATTAATGACGTTACATTACAGTAGAACTGAAAGCTCCCAATTTCAACATTTACTAGGCTTTAAAAAAACTACTTTTAATTTAAGTGAACTTAAAACAATCTTTACATAAACCCATTATAATAAATGTTATATTTACACATGGCCTTCCCTGTTAAACATATACAGAAATGTAATAGTTATCTTTCTTAACTGCATAAATAATAAATTAAATATAGATTAATCATCATTAAAGCTACACTTTTCTCTGTTCCTGTTGTTCTTTGATGAACATTAATGACATCATCATCAGTGCTACTGTCACTTTAAGAACCGCCGCTGACGAACATGAGGCGGATCTGACACTGTCCCGCGCATCTCATTTCCTCACAACTCTTTAAGTTCATTTAAGACGTTATTTAACTCATTTAAGACTCTAATATGAGAATACTCTAAATTCTCTGTGTTGTTGTTGTTATTGTTTGTTCATGAGCAAAAGAGAACTCGATGTGAGCAGGAGACTGACGCGAGTCTGTCTGTGCGTCGAGTGTGTGTGTGTGTGTGTCAGAGTGTCCCTCGATTAGCTGACATGAGACGCAGCCACACAGACAGGAGAGGATAATAATAAAAGTCCCTGTCATAATAAAAGTCCCACTGCTCGCGAGATGACTGTCATAATAAAAGTCCCGCTGCTCGCGAGACGACTGTCATAATAAAAGTCCAGCTGCTCGCGAGGCGACTGTGTCATAATAAAAGTCCCGCTGCTCGCGAAACGACTGTGTCATAATAAAAGTCCAGCTGCTCGCGAGACGACTGTGTCATAATAAAAGTCCAGCTGCTCGCGAGGCGACTGTGTCATAATAAAAGTCCAGCTGCTCGCGAGACGACTGTGTCAAAATAAAAGTCCCGCTGCTCGCGAGACGAATGTGTCAAAATAAAAGTCCCGCTGCTTGCGAGGCGTGTGTTGCGTTCATCTTATGAACAATCGCTCCAGCGGTTCCTCAGCTCCACAACACTCGCTCCTGCTCTGCTTCACTACAGTAACATTAATAATCACATCCACATGATTTCTGCCCGAGTCCTGTCCCGCTTCTTTCCCACCGGCTGTGAGCTGAAGACCACATGTCTCAGGATTCTGCGCTCAAACGTGGCGTCATCAAACTACGCCTTTCTTTTGAACAGGCGACCTCTAGCGGACGGAAAACTTACATAGTGCAGCTTTAAGCTAAAACCTTTAGTGATCATTTGTCTATAATTTAAGGGGTTTGTTGCAAGCAGGACAAACACAAAAATAGCCATCAATGCAGAAGTAAACAACAGTTTTTATTGAAAATAAAGCATAATATTTGGCACTTTGGTGTCTGGTCTAAAGAATAATGTAGTGTAGAGGAAAGATGTTGTTCGAGGTACGAGGTAGAGTTGGTTTGATCGTATGCGCTTAAAACTTTAAAACTTCACATTAATGTTTTTATACATGTTAAATACTATAACGTCATAATGCATTTCACCTTCATCTGGTTATTAAAAATGACTACAATACAATATTTGGCTTACATAAACTTCTATAAAGAAAATATATTATATAAATGACTTGTCTTAAATGTGCTGTGAGGATAATTCTATCTTTAAGTAAGATGTGATTAAAAACTGGCAATTAATGTGAAGAAATAGTTCAAAAAGTCTCGTTTTGAGTGAACTATACATGTCAAATGTGTTCAAACACTCTTAAACAATAATAATAATAGACGTAATACTAATATATACTATACTGTTCAAAAGTTTAGGGTCAGAGTTTTTTATGTTTTTGAATCTTCTGCTCATTTATTTGATCAAAAATGCAGTAAAAACAGTGCAATATTATTATAATTTAAAACATTTAAAAGTGTAATTTATTCCCGTGATCAAAGCTGAATTTTCAGCAGCATTTCTGATTATTGTCAGTTGAAAACTGATATTTTTGTGGTTATTTTTTCATGCCTTTTGATGAATAGATTCGTATAAATGTGACTTTTGATCAACGTGTCCTTGCGGAATAAAAGCGGGAACCCTTTGAACGGTAGCGTTAAGTTCTTTACATTATGCGCGGTAAGAGTTCACTGAGAGACTCAACGCCTCCAGCACTGCAAAAAATGCTTTTCTTACGTAGTATTTTTGTCTTGTTTTCAGTCCAAATATCTAAAAAATCTTACATTAAGAAGCATTTACCAGACAAGCAAAAGTTTTGTCTTGTTTTGGGGGAAAATAACTCAAAATTAAGGGAGTTTTTGCTTAAAATAAGCCAATGGGGTAAGCAAAATAATCTTGTTTTCTGTTTAAATTAAGATTATTTTGCTTACCCCATTGGCAGATTATTTTGCTTATTTTAAGCAGAGGTGGACAGTAGCTAAGTACATTTACTTGAGTACTGTACTTAAGTACACTTTTGAGTATCTGTACTTTACTGAAGTATTATTTTTTAGGGAAACTTTTACTTTAACTTCGCTACATTTGAAAGACAAATATCGTACTTTTTACTCCGCTACATTTCTATCAAGGTCCTTAAAGTCGAAAGTCGTTTCTGTAGCAGCTTTGCAAGTCAGTGGATGATATATATATATATTTTTTTTTTTTGCAGACAGCCTATAAGTAATCACTTTTGTAGGGTCATAATTTCCCCAAAAATTTTTGAACACTGATCAGTTTATAGCAAAATGGAGGAAGGCGGTTCCTCGGCACAGTGTGTGCACCCATGGCCATATTAGAAAGTAAGTTTCAGTTTTCTGAAAAGATTAAAGATTAGTTTCGTTGGCATACACTTGATGAATGTCTCATAAAATGTTAAAAAACGTAAATGTGTGGGAGAAAGAGAAGC
Organism: Gobio gobio; assembly: GCF_949357685.1. NCBI lineage: Eukaryota > Metazoa > Chordata > Actinopteri > Cypriniformes > Gobionidae > Gobio > Gobio gobio. The sequence goes on along the minus strand of NC_137112.1, from coordinate 3,904,230 downwards.
ATAGACATATGGATGATGAAAGAGCTCAGTTCAGTCTGTTTTTTGTGCCTCTGAGATGCCAGAGCACGAGCACTGAATTGAGCTTTCTTTTGTGTTTTTTCACACTTAAACAGACCAATACACACAAAATGTCAACATTTTCATTTTGGAAAGTATTCACGTAAACAAAGTTGATTATGTCATAAGTGAACGTAAACAGTTGGGGGAATATCGGATGTGTATCAGTGTATAGGATTTGTGCATTCTGCCTTAAAGTGACAGCAGCTTTGTAACTTTTATACAAGTATTTAAATGAGTTCAAGATAGTCGTATGCTAGCATGTGGGATGGAGCATCACTGACTGGCTTAAACCACCGTGATGGCTATAGCGTGCATTCATACAACAATGCAACGATAATAAAATAATGCATTGACATAAATAAGGAAATTTACTTTTGATACTGAAGTACTTTTATAAACAAGTACTTCTGTATTTTTACTTAAGTAAAAATAGTTTTTTACAACTTTCACTTGTAATGGAGTAATATTTGACCAGTAGTACTTTTACTTGAGTTGTGTACTTTGTCCACCTCTGATTTTAAGCAAAAACTCCCTTAATTTTGAGTTATTTTCCCCCCAAACACGACAAAAACTTTTGCTTGTCTAGTAAATGCTTCTTAATGTAAGATTTTTTAGATATTTGGACTGAAAACAAGACAAAAATACTACGTAAGAAAAGCATTTTTTGCAGTGCATCGGGTGGGATCTGTCCTGTACATTCATCATGTGTCCTTCCACTCAGGATCAGGTGTTGTTCCCGTATGGATCCGCTCTGGACTGTCTCATCCGGACTCATCCGCGATCCTTCAGACGAGCACGCGGAACAGAAATGACAGAGACGCTCCGAGAGCCAAGCCGAGAGACAGGAAGAAGGCCATGATCGCTCCGGCCGTCTCCGCCTCGCTGGGATCCACCTTCCTGTGACACAAACAAGGGATTCAAGAGGTGAAATCGGTGAATTACAGGAATATTGCATTGTTTTAAATTCATGTTCCTGGTGATCTTGAATCAGAATAACTCCTCCTCTTCTCTGATGACGAGGGCGGGGCAACCTGTCACTCACACGAGATCCACCAATAACAAACCACAACCATCCAATCAACAAAATCAAGCCCCGCCCTACATTTGTTCTTGTTTGGGAAGCACTTCACTCGTACGGCACAATAGAGAAGAAAAGATGCAACTTCCGTTTCATGCTGACTTTAAATGTGATTTGTAAATTAGTGTGTATATATAAAACAGTGGTTCTCAAGCAGGACGCCATCTAAAATAAGCTAAAAATAACATATTTTATTTTAAATTCAACCCCTGAAATAACCGGGACTCTCACAGTCATAGAAAATCTGGATTTTAAAAGTATGATTTCCAGGGGCGTCACTAGGCCCATTTTAGGAAGGCTTTAGCCCCCCCTAAATTTCCATCTCCATTTTCAGCAACCCCTGAAAAGCAACCCCACCCCATAATCCCCTCTCCACCAAACTTTACACTTGGCACAATGCAGTCAGGCAAGTCCCGTTCTCCTGGCAACCGCCAAACCCAGACTCGTCCATGGGATTGACAGACAGAGAAGCGTGATTGGTTCCTCAGAGAACACGTCTCCACTGCTCTAGAATCCATAATTGGCTTAGTATGTACATTATGACTCATAATTGCAACTTTTTATCTCATAATTGGCTTAGTATGTACATTATGACAGCCATAATTTCAACTTTTTATCTCATAATTGGCTTAGTATGTACATTATGACTCATAATTACAACTTTTTATTTCATAATTGGCTTAGTATGTACATTATGATGGTCATAATTTCAACTTTTTATTTCATAATTGGCTTAGTATGTACATTATGACTCATTACAACTTTTTATTTCATAATTGGCTTAGTATGTACATTATGACTCATAATTGGCTTAGTATGTACATTATGACGGTCATAATTTCAACTTTTTATCTCATAATTGGCTTAGTATCTACATTATGACTCATAATTGCAACTTTTTATCTCATAATTGGCTTAGTATGTACATTATGACTCATAATTGCAACTTTTTATCTCATAATTGGCTTAGTATGTACATTATGACGGTCATAATTTCAACTTTTTATCTCATAATTGGCTTAGTATCTACATTATGACTCATAATTTCAACTTTTTATTTCATAATTGGTCAAGCAAGTCCTGTTCTCCTGGCAACCGCCAAACCCAGTGTTTTCAACCACATCATGTTTATTTTAGGTTTCAGACATTTAAATGCTCATGAGTACAAGCAAAAAACACACACTGATGTCTATGGAAGCGGTGAAAACAATCCTTTCAGACAGTTAACTTGACTATGTGTTTTATTCATATCAGATACACATTATATAGTAACTATATAGTTTATTCTTCTCCCAGTTCAGCGGTCACTTACTTTCATATACTTCATAAGACGTGAATGAATTTACGTGATGTAAATCCGACTAACATGGCGCATTTTGACCCGTGAACGAAGGATTTGTTACAGCGAGAGGACGGATGAACGGAGTAATAATAATGAACCACATGTAGGGTTCGGATTAGGGTGGATCCTGAGGTGTGATTTAGCTGTGTCCACTCACTTGGGTCCGAAGCACATGCACAGACTGGCCAGATATCCGTTGGAGAAGGCGAAGAGGATCATGAAGCCGATGAACCAGCCGTCGTGTGTGAAGTAGACCGGCAGATGGAAACGAGGCTGGACGTTACACAGCATGAAGAGAGGGACGAAGATCACCCGCGCCATTATCAGACCCGGCAGAAGCTTACTGTCTTTCCCAGGCTGACCACAGAGAGAGAGAGAGAGAGAGGTGAGGATAGAAGAAACACCCGCATTAAATAGCATTTGTGTTTTGCATTAAACAGAAAATATCAAATCAAGTGTCAATTTCTTGACACTTTTTGATCTCATATGTCATTGACACTTTATCTCATAACTCTGAATTTTGCCCTTTCATGTCATAATTTCATTATTATATCTCATAATTGACTTAGTATGTCATTTATGACCGTATGTCATAATAATTTTTTGATCTTATTTAGATAATCTCATAATTATGACAGACAAAATGACGACAAGTCAATAATGACATATAATTGAGATAAAGTCAAACATTTTACTATAAATCACAATTATGAGATTAAAAAGACAAATTTATGACATAAAAAAATCAATTATGACTTGGTATGTCCATTTTTTTTCTTTTTATCTCATAATTGACTTAAAAAGTTGGAAATATGACACTGTCATAACTGACATACTATCTTATTTCGATTTATCTCATAAATTTAGAATGTCATTTCTGTGACTTTTCATCTCATAATTATGATTTAATATGTCATAATTTACTTTTCATGTCAATATAATTTGGACATTGACTGTTTTTGTCATTATTTTGCATTTTTGTCATAATTATTATTTTTTAAATCTCATAACTGACTTAGTATGTCAATTATGACTGTCATAGTTTCAACTTTTTTAATCTTATTTAGATTTTTCTCAAAATTATGACAATCTCATTGTAGGATTTGGAATTGGAATTCTAGTTTCTCTCTTAAAGGACTGTTGGAGAAGCAACACTCGCCCTGGTGGGTCGGTCAGAACCCAGGAACTCAGTCAACCACAGTTCTTTCAGTTTATGACTTTATAGATGAATGCGTATGTGTGTGGTTTTATAGAATGCACGCACACATATAACACTGCAGCTCGGATCAGCTCGCATTTCTTCTTCACTCCACACTTTGGTGCGTCATTTTTTAAAAGGGCAACAAGTCTTAAAGGGGCCACACGCGCAACAGTTTGAACAAATTGTATTTCATAAATCGGAATTAGTGCTCACCGTCATAATTAGGAGATTAAAAATACAAAAATTGACTTAATCTATCATAATTTAGTTTTTTTGTCATAATTTCACTTTTTTGTCATTTCATCTTTTTCATCTCATAATGACAGTCATAATTTTGTCTTATGTCATAATTTCATTATTATATCTCTTAATTGACTTTTTATGTCATTTATGACCGTATGTCATAATTTTTTTTTATCTTATTTAGATTATCTCATAATTATGACATAAAATATAATTGAGATAAAGTCAAAATTATGACCATAAATCACAATTATGAGATTAAAAATTAATTATGACTCGGCATGTACATTTTTTTCCTTTTGATCTGAAAAGGATGAAATGACATAAAAAGGTGGAAATTATGACACAAAAAGACAAAATTATGATAGATTAAGTCATAATTGTCATATGTTTAATCTCATAATTGACTTGGTGTGTGTACTAATTCCGATTTATGAAATATAATTATGATATTATGACATAATTTTGAGAAAAAATCAAAATAAGATAAAAAGTTGAAAATATGACGCCGCGGCCGTCATAACTGACATACTATCTTATTTCAATTTATCTCATCATTTTAGAATGTTATAACTGTGACTTTTCATCTCATAATTATGACTTACTGTCATAATTGACTTTTGATGTCAATATAATTTGACATTATGACTCAGTGACAAAATGATGACTAATGGTGCGTTCACACCGGACGCGATTCGCGCGAGTGATTTACATGTTAAGTCAATGCAGAGACGCGAAATGGCATTCTGCGGCACGATTCGCGCGAATGAGGCGGCGAGATTCGTGTGATTAAGGCGGCGCGAAGGACGCAAATTGAGCGTTTTGAACGCGCGATTCGCGCGAATCGCTCACACCGGACGCGATTCGCACTGATTGCGCGAAGGTGGACGCGTGTACATTTTGAGTTTACTCGCGCGTGACATTCACTGCACAACAGACGTGAATTCGCGTCATGGGCGGGGCTTCCGCCAGCAGCTCGTCTCGTTGAGAAATGGCTGACATGGGCTGTGTTTACATGTCTTTTTTTTGTTAAAATCTACTGTTAATGTGTGGCAAAATGTAGTTTTAAGACTTTTTCAGTCGATAATGTAGTTGTTTAAAGCTCAAATCTGTGGTTTATTTATAAAGAGAGCGCCTATTTGAACATTTTATCTGCCGTTTTCGGAGTTGTGAGCTCCAGTGGATCAGCGGCGCTCATTAACCCCGGCGAGAGCAGCCTTTCCTCGGCCAGTCCTTCTGCCGTCTCTGATGTCTCTGTGGCGTCTCGAGCTATAATTCGTCTTGTAACGGCCGATCTTTGCTCTCATGGATCTATAATTTGTTCCCTGGCAAATCGTTTAGGCTGAAGGCAAAGAGAAGTTTCATTACTTTATATTTTTAGGCTATAACTTTACGTTACAGTTTTAGCCGACTAGCACTGACTTTGAATGTTTGACTGCATTGTTTGCTTTATTTCATGTATAGCTTATTATACCTCTTACTTATACTTTTGTATTATTGATCAAACATAAACTTGCATTTAACAAAAAGAGACTGGGTTGTGTTTCATGTCATTTAATGTTATCACAGTGATAATCATATTGTCTGAACCAGATATCAATATACAGATTTTCTCCTCATTGTTGTCACTACTAGAGCAAGCTCGTGATTGGTTAACGCGGCGCGAATATCCGCCAAAGTTCAGATTTTTCAACTTGAGCGATTTGCGCGAATCTCGCCGCCTCATTCGCGCGAATCGTGCCGCAGAATGCCATTTCGCGTCTCTGCATTGATTTAACATGTAAATCACTCGCGCGAATCGCGTCCGGTGTGAACGCACCATAAGTATGTCACACATAATTCTGTCAGTCATAATTGTATAAACATAATCTCATGATGTGATGCATGAGCGTTTCTCACCCACATACACACTGCGGTCAGACTGCGGCCGGCCCAGTCAAACATGTTGAAGAGCAGGAAACAAGACACTGGGATGAAATACTTCTCTAGAGAGAGAGAGAGAGAGAGAGAGAGAGAGAGAGAGAGAGAGAGAGAGAGAGAGAGAGAGAGAGAGAGAGAGAGAGAGAGAGAGAGAGAAAGAGAGAAAGAGAGAGAGAGAGAGAGAGAGAGAGAGAGAGAGAGAGAGAGAGAGAGAGAGACAGACAAGCAGTTCATCAGATGCCTTCATATTCAAACATGTAAATATTCATATTCTCCTGAATTATACTTTTAAAAGACTTTTAAATCTCATAATTATGAAAAGTCGTTGACTTTTTATCTCACAATTCTGACTTTTTCATAATTTCACCTCATAATGACATTATCTCAAAATTATAAAAAATCAGGACAAAATGATGACAGTCAATTATGACATACTTTTCAATCTCATAATTTCGCTCATAATTATAATAGTGTCATAATTTCAACTTTATCTTATAATTATAGCTTTGTCTTTGACTTAGTATGTCATAATTTACTTTTTATGTCAATAAAACGACATTGTCATTGACTTATCTCATAATTATGACATACTAAGATATACTGTATAATTATGAGATAAAGTCTAAACTGACACTAAATCATAATTATGAGATAAAGACAAAATTATGACAGAAAAGTAAATTTGATATACTTTTTAATCACATAATTTCTACTTTATCGCTTAGTATGGCATAATTGTGACTTTTTTATCTTATAGTTTTGACTTTTTCTGTCATAATTGACTTTTTATCTCATAATTATGCTTTAGTATGTCATAATTGTGACTTTTTCTGTCATAATTTAAACTTTATCTCATAATTGTTTTAGTATGTCATAATTGTGACTTTTTATCTCACAATTATGTCTTAGTATGTCATAATTGTGACTTTTTATCTCATAATTTTTACTTTTTCTGTCATAATTTAAACTTTTGATCTTATAATTATGTATTAGTATGTCATAATTTTGACTTTTTCTGTCATAATTGACTTTTTATCTCATAATTATGTCTTAGTATGTCATAATTGACTTTTTATCTCATAATTTTGTACTTTTTCTGTCATAATTGACTTTTTAATCTCACAATTATGTCTTAGTATGTCATAATTGTGACTTTTTATCTAATAATTTTTACTTTTTCTGTCATAATTTAAACTTTTGATCTTATAATTATGTATTAGTATGTCATAATTTTGACTTTTTCTATCATAATTGACTTTTTATCTCATAATTATGTCTTAGTATGTCATAATTGACTTTTATCTCATAATTTTGTACTTTTTCTGTCATAATTGACTTTTTAATCTCACAATTATGTCTTAGTATGTCATAATTTTGACTTTTTCTGTCATAATTGACTTTTTATCTCATAATTTTGTACTTTTTCTGTCATAATTGACTTATCATCTCATAATTATGTCTTAGTACGCCATAATTGTGACTTTTTATCTCATAATTGACTTTTTAATCTCATAATTATGTCTTAGTATGTCATAATTGACTTTTTATCTCATAATTATGTCTTAGTATGTCATAATGGCTTTTTATCTCATAATTTCGTACAATTTCTGTCATAATTGACTTTTTAATCTCACAATTATGTCTTAGTATGTCATAATTTTGACTTTTTCTGTCATAATTTACTTTTTATCTCATAATTATGTCTTAGTATGTCATAATTGACTTTTTATCTCATAATTTTGTACTTTTTCTGTCATAATTGACTTTTTAATCTCACAATTATGTCTTAGTATGTCATAATTTTGACTTTTTCTGTCATAATTGACTTTTTATCTCATAATTTTGTACTTTTTCTGTCATAATTGACTTCTCATAATTATGTCTTAGTACGCCATAATTGTGACTTTTTATCTCATAATTGACTTTTTAATCTCATAATTATGTCTTAGTATGTCATAATTGACTTTTTATCTCATAATTTTGTACTTTTTCTGTCATAATTGACTTTTTAATCTCACAATTATGTCTTAGTATGTCATAATTTTGACTTTTTCTGTCATCATTGACTTTTTATCTCATAATTTTGTACTTTTTCTGTCATAATTTACTTATCATCTCATAATTATGTCTTAGTACGCCATAATTGTGACTTTTTATCTATAATTGACTTTTTAATCTCACAATTATGTCTTAGTATGTCATAATTGTGACTTTTTATCTCATAATTTTTACTTTTTCTGTCATAATTTAAACTTTTGATCTTAGAATTATGTATTAGTATGTCATAATTTTGACTTTTTCTGTCCTAATTTTGACTTTTTATGTGATAATTGTGAGAACCAGAGCCTGATCAGTCCCTCTCACCCCACACTCCTCCCTCAGCGATGGTGGATCTCACATCCACAGTGACCGCAGGAAACGTGCCGATGGTGATGGTGAAGGCCAGACACACGGACAGAGCCAGGACCCAGATCTGAGGACACAGATGTGCAACTGATCTGCGTTTGCGGAGGCGTTTAAGTGTTGCTTCCGCACATCTGAGCGCTTACCTTCTTAAAGATGGCCGGGATGGAAGGCGTCTGTTTGTCGTCGTCTCCAGCGTTCGGCAGCCGCTGATCTACACAAGCACAGATGTTTTCGACTTTATAATATTCAGAGAGACACATAAGCATGTGATGTGAGTTACGAGACGTACCTTTCTTCAGCAGGTCCATCTTGTTCTCTTCATCCTCAGTGGGTTTGTTCTGCTGACTCTCCTGATAGTGCTGATAGAACGCCTACAGACGGGAAACAGGCACGGATTGGGAACGCTTCACGCTTTAATGCCTTTAACGCTCGGATCTTACCAGTTTAGGAAGGGCGACGTATGATGCGATGGCGAGGGCGATGACGACACACGCCGTGATGAAGTATCCGAACGCGCTGTCATGTAAAGCAGAACCACCTGAGAGAGAGAGAGACACATCATCTTTAATGCATGGCTTTGTTTTAACCTCTTAACTGTCACCGTCCCGCTGGCGGGACACCTGGCACTCTTTTTTTCGTATCATATATTTTAGTAATTATCAAAAAATTAGGTATCATTCGAAAGCTTACGAACTAAAAATTCATCCTGTGAAAACCGTTTTGAAATTGGACGTTGCGTTACCATGGAAACGGCACTTTAAATTCTTCTAGCGGGCTCCTCCCCCTAGTGGGCGTCGTCATGTTTCATATTACAACATTTATTTCAACTACTTTATAATTAAAATCTTTTCCAATCTTGACGCATATCGTCGGAAAGGTCTGAGTCTCAAGGTTCCATATTTGGTGACCGTTTTGTGACCGGAAGTGACTTTTGGACAGAAATTTACAGGAAAATGCATCACAAAAAAAATCAATGGAATTTCAATGACACCCGGTGGCTATTTTTGGTACAGCGCCTAAACAAAATTCAATTTTTGTGATATCAACTTCAAATTTGGAACACAACTTGGTTAGACATATGGCTTTGATTTTATAGTAATTTTAGATTAAAACATTTTTGTAAAATATATATTTTATATGATATAAAAATATTTAGTACAGAATTTTTTATTTACAGTAAATTTAGACTTCCATAACTTTTTCATACTTTCATATTTTGAATTGCTTTCACTTCAGTAATAATCTGCCGAGTGTCTGCTTTAAAACAAGACCAAACTAGGTCCTCTTAACAGACGAACGTGATCGTCTCTGAGCTCCGCCATAACTTCCGGCAAGTGAGGTCAAATTCGATCGTGGTCATAGATATATCGATAGTAGATGCCTCATTCTACTGATCTGTGCAGTCGCTAATGAGGCATCTACGTATACATCTATGACCACGATCTAATTTGACCTCACTTGCCGGAAGTTATGGCGGAGCTCAGAGATGATCACGTTCGTCTGATAAGAGGTAAAATAATAGCATAAATACTGCTGGGTTTCTCTCAGAAACTGATGGTTTGTCTAGATCAGACCCTTATTCATCATCTGGTGTCGTTTAAAGCCCTTTGAAGCTGCACTGAAACTGTCATTTGGACCTTGAACCGTTTGGGTCCCATTGAAGTCCATTATATGGAGAACAACCCTGGACTGTTTTCATCTAAAAACGTACTTTCTTTTCGACTGCAGAAAGAAAGACATGGACATCTTGGATGACATGGGGATGAGTAAATTATCAGCAAAAGTTTATTTAAAAGTGAACTAATCCTTTAAGGCACTTATAGTTTCACTGACATGCAAAATCTGTGCTATAGACGCATTAGTTTTGACTCACTGGCGATGGCGCAGATCATGGAGAATGCAGCGAAGGTTCCCGCGAGTCCTTGTCCGCTCATGATGGGTGTCGTGTAGGAAGCCGGGAGAAGGCCGGCCATCCCAAAGAGGCTTCCCTGCAGGACGGCTCCAAACGCTGGGAACAACACGACATGCACACGCCTTAAAATACACCAAAAACATGACATTCACGACCCATCCAGCCTACAAGAGTACATTCTTAGACACAAATGTCAAGGTTTTGTTCGTTTTTTTGGGTGGGGAAGGGAATAAATTAGGATTAAAAGGGATTCAAGGAAATAAAGAAATGAGTTCCAGCTCTATTGTAGCCTCACAGTTGATGCAGATGATTTTGATCATGGTGATGATGAAGAACGGCAGCGGCTCCAGCTCCACCTTCACCAGGATGGCGGTCAGCAGGAACACCAGCAGAATGGCCGCCAGGCTCCCGGCGATCCGGATCTTCTGAGGAATTCTGCGGATTCAAATCTCAGTTCAGAGGAGAAGCTCACGGACATGTCTGGCTGACAGTGACTCAAAAAACACAAAAGGAAAACAATTAAGGAATATATTTTCATATATTATATTTTATATATTTTCCATAAAGAAAATCAAGCCTATTTTTAAAAAAAGTTGGGGGAGAATTTGACAGTAAATTGCTTAATTGCCATGAGAATATTGTCACAATGCAATAAATACGGACAAAAGGATAGATATATATACAAGAAGATGGATGGACAGACAGACGGGTGGAAGAATGGGTGGATATGGATGGACAGACGGACAAAAGGATGGATATACAAGTAGATGGATGGATGATGGATGGACAGACGGACAAAAGGATGGATATATATAAGTAGATGGATGGATGATGGATGGACAGACGGACAAAAGGATTGATATATAAGTAGATGGATGGATGATGGATGGACAGATGGACGGGTGGAAGAATGGGTGGATATGGATGGACAGACGGACAAAGAAATGGATATACAAGTAGATGGATGGATGATGGATGGAAAGACGGACAAAAGGATGGATATATATAAGTAGATGGATGGATGATGGATGGACAGACGGACAAAAGGATTGATATACAAGTAGATGGATGGATGATGGATGGACAGACGGACAAAAGGATTGATATACAAGTAGATGGATGGATGGATGATGGATGGACAGACGGACAAAAGGATTGATTTATAAGTGGATGATGGATGGACAGACGGACAAAAGGATTGATATATAAGTAGATGGATGGATGATGGATGGACAGATGGACGGGTGGAAGAATGGTTGGATACGGATGGACAGACGGACAAAAGGATTGATTTATAAGTGGATGATGGATGGACAGACGGACAAAAGGATTGATATACAAGTAGATGGATGGATGATGGATGGACAGACGGACAAAAGGATTGATATATAAGTGGATGATGGATGGACAGATGGACGGGTGGAAGAATGGTTGGATATGGATGGACAGACGGACAAAAGGATGGATATATAAGTAGATTGATGGATGGACAGATGGATGAATGGACGGATGATGGATGAATGGATGGATTGATGGATGGATGATAGATAGATGGGAGGATGGATAGATGGACAGACGGATGGATGATGGTTGGATGGATTGATAGATGGACAGATGAATGAATAGATGAATGGATAGATGGATGGAGGATGGATTGATGGACAGATGATGGATTGATGGACGGATGATGGACAGATGGATGAATCGATGATGGACAGACGGATGGATGGATGATGGATAGATGGACGGATGATGGACAGACTGACAAAAGGATGAATAAATAAGTAGATGGATGGATGGATGGATGATGGACAGATGGATGATTAATGGACGGAAGGATGGATGGACAGACAGATAGATGGATATAAGTAGACAGACAGACAGATGGCTGGATGGACAGACGGATGGATGATGGACAGAAAGATGGATGAATGATAGATATAAGTAGATGGATGGATGGACGGAGGGAAGGATAAATGGATGGATGGACAGACAGATGGAATAGATATAAGTAGATAGCCAGACAGATGGCTGGATGGACAGATGGCTGGGTGGATGGATGGATGGATGGATGGATGGATGGATGGAGGATTAATAGACGGATGGATGGGTGGTTGGACGGAAGGATGGATGGATATAAGTATACAGACAGACAGATGATGGATGGATGGAATGGATATAGGTAGATAGACAGATGGATGGACGGATGGAAGGAAGGAAGGACGGACGGACGGACGGACAGACAGACAGACAGACAGATAGATAGACAGACGGACAGATAGACAGATGGACAGACTATGGTCCTAAAACAAGCTTCATTTTCTTAATGCATATGAATTTGTCATGTTCTTTAGACTTTGCTCCAGAGAGTGAGTGTCACCTCTGGTGGAGGACGGAGTTGAGGCAGGTGAAGGCCAGCAGAGGAACCATCGCACACAGGGTCATCACGTTATTGAACTTGGCCTGTAAGAGGCTGCGCGGGGCTTCTGCCGTCCCATTGGCCGAGAGGTTTGCTTCATCCACAGGGTCTGCGAGGCGACTGGTGAAATACTACAACACAAACACAGAAGACTGAGACACGCATCGGCTGTTTTTCAGAAGGCAATTATTGATTTTGCAACTATTGCAACACATTTTGGTCGTCTAGGACAAAAACCAAACCACCTCACACGTCCTTCTCACACGCACATACACACACACACACACACACACACACACACACACACACACACACACACATGTGATGCAAGAGCAAAATTACCACTGTGGCTGTCATGAAGAAATTCCATGGCAGAAGCGTTCCCAACCCCAGCATGAAGAAGATCCACCACACGCCATTATATCTGTCCCGAGGAGAGACGCAGGAATGTCAGTGTCGAGCTGCAAATGTTTTCTCTTTAAAACTACACAAAACAAAGTTCTTTGAGGAGATTAACTCTTTCCATGCCAGTGTTTTTTTTATTTAAAAGTTCGATTTTTGATCATTTTTACAAAACTTGAATGGCCCCCAGAATACATAAAAAGAAAGAACAAACAAACAAACAAGCATTTTATTCCAGCTTCATGCATTCTTTTATTTTAAGTTTCATAAAATATTTATAAAAAAAGCATAATGGACTGATGGATGAACAGATGGATGGATGGATTGATGGACAGATGAATGAACAGACGGATGGATGGATGGATGGACTGATGGACGGACAGACGAATGGACAGACGGAGGGATGGATGGATAGATGGACAGACAGATGGATGAACAGACAGACGGATGGACAGGCGGATGGATGGATGGACGGATGGATGGATGAATGGACAGACAGACAGATGGATGGATGGATGGATGGGCGGGCGGGCGGATGGATAGATGGACGGGCGGATGGATGGATGGATGGATGGACGGGCGGGCGGATGGATAGATGGACGGGCGGATGGATAAATGGATGGATGGATGGATAAATGGACGGATGGATGGATGGATGGATGGACAGATGGATGGACGGGTGGATGAATAAATGGACGGATGGACGGGCAGGCGGATGGACGGGCAGGCGGATGGATAGATGGACTTATGGATGGATGGATGGACGGATGGATGGATGGACAGATGGATGGACGGAAGGATGAACGGACGGATGGACGGGCAGGCGGATGGATAGATGGACTGATGGATGGATGAACAGACAGATGGATGGACAGACGAACGGACGGATGGATGAATGGATGGGTGGATGGATGGAAATTCTCATTTAAGATTTGTTGACCAGTGTTTTGTTTTGCTCTAGGTTAGGTTTGCTCCAGGGGTTATTCTTTTTCTTACTTTGCTTCAGAAGGCCTTTATTAACCCCCGGAGCCGTGTGGAGGAGCTACATGATGGATAGATGCACTTTTTTTGGCTTAAAATATCAACCTCTATTCACAGCCATTATAAAGCTAGGAAGAGCCAGGATATTATTTACTATCTCTGAATGTATTCCACCGCTTGAGGGTGAGTAAATCATGGGGTCATTTTAATTTTTGTGTGAACTATCCCTTTAACCGGTGAAATTGACTGGAAGACGGGATTTGTGCTCAATAGTGAGCTAAAGGTTCAGGAGATAAGCAGTTAATAAGATATGAGATATTTGGCTTCCCAACCGGACCTCACCGGGACACATTTCTAGTCTCACATCGCATCTCTCCTCCTCCTACCCTGTGAATCTCACGTCCCGGGACGCCCCATCACTCCAACACAGTGATAGAGTAAACATTCCCACGCGCTGCACTGGGAATCCCGCTCGTATCATTGCTCTGGACTCTCTCACTCTCACGCGGGGTATTTATAGGCCTATTGCATATTTAATAACTGTTGCATTCTATCAACTAGAAACAAAGTTTGATGTATTTTGAAATGTAAGTCAATGACTATTGGATGACGCCAAAGTCTTTGCACTGGGAGACCCCGCCCCCTGTGGAGACTCCTCCCACTTTGAGTTCACGCCCCTTTTTGGAGATCTCCGGTGTAACTGAACATCTGGGGCTACTCTTAAGCAGATGTGAGCTAAGTTTGTCTTCGTTTACAGTGTGAAACTCACACAATGCCACTTTGTTCTTGTTATCTGCCTATCTAGTGTCAACCCGAGTCAGAAGGGCTGGCAAAACAGCGAGATAAGCCTTAAACTGCTGCTCAACTCACTTGTCTTTGGGCACCTGAGGGTCCATGTCTGTGAGATTCCGGATTTTAACGTTCAAGCACCTGGAAAAAACATGGACAAGTTCAGATGCAGGACAAAAAACGGAAGAAAGTGATGAGAAAGTGTTCAATGAAAACAAAAAAACACCTTCTGATAAGACAAATAATGTACTGTAAGTACAATCAGATGTTTATAGATTATAAACAAAACTTTCAATTTCCAAAACTAAGTTATAGTTCATTTTTAAACCCTAAACTAAACACAAATAAATGCAGACTATGCCTATTTTCTTTCTCTTTTTTGGCACTTTTGGCATGAAATCTTACATATTTAATTCTCATAAAGACAGAGTTAACCTAACCTCTGCGATGCTCTTTTAGTTTAGGATTTATAATTAGAACGATATCAAATAAAAATACATAGAATCATAAACACATACCATACATTGTGCAAAACTTTCAAAAAGCATATTCCATAACTTGCAATCTTAACTAAGCAGCAAAATGAGACCTAACAAAAAGTTTCACAATCACTGTGAATACTTGCATTTAAAAAAAAAAAAAGTGAAGTGAAATACTTACTGTTTCTGACCCCGGCGAGCACTAAAGTATGTTCACACTAGTTCTGCTCTGCACAGCTGCAGGAGGCTTAAGCCTACGCTTATCTGACTCCGCCCCCCTCATGCATATGTAATGAGGGGCTGGAGGGCTCGTTAACTGATAGCGGGGCTTATCTGAGCATTTGCACCAGCAACACAGAAAAACATACAGAAAAACACACGAAACGCGTCTACAAAACAACAGAAACCACTGAAATTCAGGGGTCATAAATGGCCATGAATAAAAGTTATTCAATTAATAAATAATCAATCATTGCTGCAAAATGGACCTGTCGGGATGGTTCTCGTGGAAAATTTCATTATTTTTATTGTAGAATTCAATTTACAAACATTCAGCCATCACAGTCCGTGATCAAATACATCAAATAATTACAATATTAACATTAAAATATTAGTTAATTAGTTATTGCTTCCTATTTACAATGGTTACTATCAACTGTTTTCATTGCGGGTTTTTTTAATAAATAAATTGTATTAAAACCAGACCAAAAATCCTAATAACTAAACTAAATCATAATAATTATTAATGTTAATAACAATATAGGGAACCCACTACAATAACAAAAAAAACATGCCCAAATGTATTGTACATGTTTTTTAATTAAAGGCACAATATGTAATTTTTTTGAAAACAAAGGCGTGTCTTGACTCTTGAGTGGGCGGAGCTTTTATTCTGCCTCCGCTTCTTCTGCTCGTGTGTGTGAGTGTGTGTGTGTGTGTGTGTGTGTGTGTGTGTGTGTGTGTGTGTGTGTGTGTAACGCAGCGCTGTTTGATCATATCACACACATGTGAGTGTGTTAAAGTGATGTTATAATGCTACCATGAGACACTTGTTCACACTGCAGTGAGCGAGATCATATTAGGCGGTAAAACATGTAAACTAACAACAGCAGATTTACACAATAAGACTGACTGTGTTGAGCTGGAGAACAATGATCAGTTTCTGTCCATCAATGATCCAAACACTGTCTAATAAAACAAATCAGATATTAAAGCGGCGCTAGTGTTTCCATGGTTACTACACAATAAAACCGGAGGGTAACGTGGGTATGATGTCACTGATAGACGGTGTCCTGGTTAAAAATGATGATTTCCCTGGATTTAAACATTCTTGGAAACATTTGAGATAATGCACACAAGTCAACAAAATATATAACACTGCTCTAGTGGGTTTTGAATTTTTCAATCCGAAAAACGTACATATTGCGCCTTTAATACATAAAAAAAAATGAGATTTCAGTGATATTTTGACCACTCAAATAGGAAATGTCGCCGGTTTCTATTTCAGAAATCTGGCCACCTTATCTTACACACAGAAGGCACTGGCACACGTGGCACGTCGGGTTATCATGTGCCAGCGGATGGAGGCATGTACCGCTGACACTAGTGTGTGTGTATGTGTGTGTGTGTGCGGATGGAGTGCGTCATGTGCCACTGAAGATCGGGGAACATGACGCCGTATGTGTCGTAACTCCTCCAGACGGATGAGTTCAGCAGATATACTGACGTAATACTGACACAAAATCGTAAATAAATAACATTTATGTGCTACTGAATGTCGTTGATCATGCAAACTGCGAATTCTAGGAAACACACTATCACCGATCATACAAATACTGCATTGAAAGTCTCATCTGTGATTGTAAAGCTTTATATTTGCGTCCGGATAACACTGGCCAGTGCAAGAAGGACCAAAACTCCTGACAGATCCACAGGTGTGTATTTGTTATGTGTCAGTGTGTTAGACGGTACCGAAAACAGCTAATCAGAGTCAGATATTGATCTAAATATACATCATTTAATATGTGGTTAGTGGTTCACAGACACGGCATGAAAAATGTCACACTCAGCCTCATGGACGAAACCCACGGGTTGCATCTTAAAAATGCTGAAGCGGACAGAACTAATCACGAGACCATATGGGAAGTGTGTCTTTTGTCCACAGGTCATGATCATGAGCAGTTCAGCTGAGTTCTCCAGTATGAAATGTTGATTTCTCAGCCCACGCGCGAGCCGTGAACTCTGTGTACCAGGCGTTCAACATCGTCTCAGAGATAGAGGCGTCAGCTGCCCTCACTCCTTTAGTCGGCCTACAACAGGCAAATATTTGAGATATGACCTGAACCGCTGGTTTTATCAGGTGAAAAGAGCCGTTTTGGGCCAACAGCTCAAGTTATGTATGATGGAAACCGTTGAGTCGAAGAATGATTTCCCCACAGAAATGTTTTTGCAGATAAGAGCTGACATGCAGAAATACAACTTGGCAAAACCACGCTTGGAAAACGAGTGAATTACGGCGAGCAGAGCCGCAGACACACCCAGGCATAAACAAGCCAGAGAATACTGTTCAATACACACTCAGAAAAAAAGTACAGTGGAGGTACAATTCTGTTCTTTGGGGAACAAAACGTATAACTGTACTTTTAAAGGTACACATTTGGTCCTTAGGGTACAGTTATACCATTGTTTTCCTCACAGGGCAAGTTCAAGTTTGGCTCCAACCCTGAAGACGTCTATAGAAGCTCTTATTGAGAATTAACAGAGGTTTAGATGTTGGTGGTCACCATTATGGAGATCAGTGTTTAATTTAGTTGGCCAGTTTCACTCTTGGCTTTTTATGTGAGTTTGTGTTTTTTGTTACAGTGTTAACAAAACACATAATCTGTTCAAATCTAAATAAACAAAACTTATCATGAAGAAAAATGTTTGACAAAACTCCTCGCCGACTGAAAATATTAATTAATAATATTCACCAACAATACTTTCTTGCCACAGATCAGATATTCTGAATTTTGATTTTTAAATACGTTCTAGGGGGAAAAAAGTTTAGACGCACACACATATCAAGAATCAACATGTGAATCTCAACAATGGTGACATACCTGAAGCCTTGTTTATCCAAACGGACGAGGCGTAAACATTTTCATTTAGTTTCGTGATTTTTTTTTAAAATCAAACTTGGATCTTTATTTTCATTAAAAGGGCTTATTTATGCTTTTGTAGGCTCATTTTGTAAATATAAGCAACTGATATGTATGTGCAAACTGGTGATGAGACGTCATGCTCGGCTAGATTCGCCTCGAACTTATTTTCGGATGCGGAGACGTGCGGAAAGTTGAAAAAAGTGCGCTGCACACCGCCCACTCCGCAATGACGTCATTTTGCCGCACCCTCGCGCTCCTGCGGACGCGTCGAGCATAAACAAGATTTAATGCTGCTATGCATGCTGGGAGTCATGAGTTTTATACTGTGGTGGTTTAGTAGGGTTGGAGCTAAACTCTCATCAGCTCTCTAGGACCGAACTTGCCTTCGCCTGACTTAGAGGTACAAAAATATACCCCAGTGACGGCCACTTGTACCTTAAAAGGTACAATTTTTTTTTTTTTTTTTTTTTTTTAAGAGTGTATACACTCAAAAAAACTTTTTTCAATACTTACACATTTGAATTATAGTAAAATTTCATCAAATTGAATTGAATAATCCTTACAAATTATTCATATTATGTACAAAAAAAAAAACTAGAGCATATTTCTAAAATGTTGTATACGTTTTAAACTTATTAAAGCTGCTGTCCGTAACTTTTTTTGTGTTCAAGATTTACTAAAATGATATGAGAATGTACAACATGAATTCATTTTAATGCAACATTAGCTGCAGGTTTTGGTGATGATGATGAGGCCCTCTAGTGGCAAAACAGGCTCAATTACTGTATTATGCAGAAATGCATCTATGCGGGCATGTGGACGTTTACTGTATATGGGAAGTTTAAAGACATTATCCCCCGGTTCCACAGACCAGGCTTAAACGAGTCCCGGACTAAAATATATGTTTGAGCTGTTTTAACTGAAAGCACTGAAAGATCTTAAAATGTCAGTGTCATAGTTTTATCTAAGGCACGTTTATAAAAGCTTCATAAACCGAACTAAGGTTTAATCCTGGCTTAATCTAAGCCCTGTCTGTGAAACCAGGTCGAATGGACACTGTTAATGGAATTGAATCAAAACTGAATG
>NC_137112.1:3857269-3879769 GCF_949357685.1 Gobio gobio | reverse complement strand
TAGTTCAGTCAAAGGAACTTTTATGAGTGTTTAGAACTTTCTTTTCCTTTTGAGTTCAGGAAACCAACACATTTTGAGTAATCTGAATTGTTTTGACGTTTTGAGTTTTATGAACTTGTTTCTTTTACTTTAGACCAACTTAAATTTAACTGAAACTGGGCTGGGATTTCTATTTCCCAGCATGCTTTGCCATGACACTCAAAAGGGTTGCTAAGATTAAGTGTTATATTGTGTTTTTGGTACAAGATTAACGTTAAGTGTGAGGTTTAGTGTTTAATGTTTAGTTATGCGATATTAGAAGAGTTTCAGTGGAGCGTGAGTTTAGTGTGAGAACATTTATTTTTAAAGGAACATGCCACACTGAAAAAAATGATTTGTTGAATTTACAAAAAAAAAATTATCGTAAGTGGTCGCAATCAATTTATTTTATATCAATTTAAACAAAAACACATGCAATTCCCATAAAACCAATTCATTTTTTTTTTATTAAAATCAAAAAACTAAATTTAAATTATTTAAACGAGTACAAATTAATTATGCTTAATTTAATCGGGCCATAATAATTTTTTTCAGTGCACTTTATTTTGAAAATAGGCTCCTTTTCCGTCTCCCCTAGAGTTAAACAGTTGAGTTTTACCGTTTTCTAATCCATTCAGCCGATCTCCGGGTCTGGCGGTAGCACTTTTAGCATAGCTTAGCATAGATCATTGAATCTGATTAGACCGTTAGCATCTTGCTCAAAAATGACCAAATACTTTCCATATTTTTCCTGTTGAAAAATGGACTCTTCTGTAGTGACATCTGGTGTGAATGCACAGTTACACATCTCCTGAATGAGTACAGAATCTGATCAAAACACAGGAGAAGAAGAGGCAGAAACAAGCAATCTAAGCCTGTTGCCAGTATCGCAGATTATTGGGTTTGAATGGTAAAAATATCTGTAAAAATGCTCGTCCTGGCGAGTATTCGGGTAAACGCAGTTGGATATGTCTTTAGTGAACGTATAGAGTTGAATGAGAAATCGGGTGTTACAGTGAATTTGGTCCGTGCAGCTCTTAAAGGGCCGGACCTCATATTCTGTGTGAAGCAGGGCGGGGCAGGAACATGCCGGTCAAGTGAGGTTTTTGTCACATGTCTGTCTTGTTTGTGGAGCACGTGGGGTTTTGTTATTTTGAGCATGTGCTCTTGTCATTGTCTGTTTCCACCCCTCTTGTTATCCAATCATTGATTATTTGCCCCATCTGTTGTCCTCGGTACCTGCCTTGTTTCTCTCCTATTTAATCTCCTTCCGTTTTCTGTCCTGTGCTGGTATGTTCCTGGTAATTATGTTTCAAGTTGGTTTTCTGTTATTTTATGTTTGATTATTTCCCCCCTCGTGGGTTTTTGTTTTGTGTTTATGTTTATTTTGTAATAAATACCCTTTGTTCCTGCACTTGAGTCCTCGCACCAGTTTTTCCTGTTTTGATCGGGACAGAACGTACCAGTCAACTAGAGGACTCAGCAGGAGAAGTTTTTTTGTTTGTTTGTTTCCCGTCTTGCCATGGAGTTCAGTAGACAGCTACAGGTGATGCGGCAGGTGAACTCGAGATAGATCCATCAGCAGGGGATGGATGTAAGAGAGTTCGCCAGCCAATTCCTCATTGGTCTTCAACCTCTGCCTGGACATGCCTCTCAGCTCCAAGGAGATGGAGAGTTTGGGGACTCCTGACTTCTGGGAGTTTGTGGACCGGCTGGACTCCAGTCCTCCTAGGACCATGGTCCCGATAATTCCGGTGGTTCCAATTGTCCCAGTTTCGGTGGTCCAAGCTACGGTGGTCTCAAAGCAGAGGAGGAGAGGGAAGGCGCCATCCGTCCCTGCTCCGTTGGTCCCAGTTCATATCGGTGGCATATCTATGGCATATACGCCGATGCCGATATATCAGACTGATCTCATGAAATGGCGTATGTATGACACTGTGGCGACCCACAAAGAGGACTGTTAGAGACATTAACTAAGGGACTGTACCTTTAAGGGAGAAGCAGGTGATATGTGTGTTCCGGTTAAAACGGTTGTTGTGATATTTGATCTCGCTCACTGTTGAGTTCTGAGTTTGATATAAGGTGGAGAGTAAAGCTGACTCGACGCATCTCCGTCTCTTGTCTCCTCACTTATTCCACTCCACATTTGGTGACCCCGACGCGAGTTGGATACGGCTGAATTATGTCACACAACGACGGTGGTGAGAATGCTGTTAGCGGCGCGGCTAATATCGGCGTGATCTATGCGGCCACCATCAAATTACCGGACTTTTGGCAGCACAATCCACGGCCGTGGTTTCAACACATATAGGCTCAGTTCCAGTTGAGAGGAATAACACAGGATGTTACAAAGTATTTCCATGTGGTAGCGGCTTTAGATGCCTCGACGACAGCCAGAGCTATGGCGCTGTTAGAGGCTCCTCCAGCTGACGGCAAGTACAACGCACTCAAAACATTCCTGTTGAGCCTCTTTGAATCAGTGAGTCGAATCAGCGGTTTGAATTGCCAAAGTCACGTGATTTCAGCAGTTTGGCGGTTTGACACGTGATCCGAATCATGATTCGACTCACTGATTCATAACGCTTCGAAGCTTCATGATGCTGTGTTTTGAAATCGGTCATCACTATGTAAGTCGTTATTTAGTTTTTTTTTGCGCACAAAAACTATTCTCGCCGATTCATAAAGTTATTGTAGAACCACTGTAGTGAGATGGACTTTGTAACGACGTCTTTTGTGTCTTTTAAGGGTCTTGAGAGTGTAAAGTGCATTGTGCCAATGGCGGCCTTTCTGAGCCATCAGATTACAACTAAAATATCTTAATTTGTGTTCCGAAGATGAACGGAGGTCTTACGGGTGTCGAACGACATGAGGGTAAGTAATTAATGACAGAATTTTCATTTTTGACTGAACTAACCCTTTAATGGAGAGGATGCTGGCTGTGCTGGGCGCGGCGGATCCATCATTTTCCTGCGGCAGCTTCCAGCACCCGTGCGCACCGCACTGGCCAGTTCCTCCCTCCCTTCCTCCAGAGACTACCGGCCGCTGGCGGTGGAGGCAGACAGGATTTTCTGGGTCTGTTCCTCGCCACCCGTCATTTCCGTTTCCTGTTGGAGGGCCGGCGGTTCACAGCGTTCGTTGACCACAAGCCGCTGACGTTTGCCATGGCCAAGTCTTCGGAGCCATGGTCTGGTCGACAGCTCTCTGCCATCTCTGAGTAATAATAATAATTAATTAATAATAATTAATAATAATAATAATAATTTGTTACATTTATATAGCGCTTTTCTAGGCACTCAAAGCGCTTTACATATAGAAGGGGGAATCTCCTCAACCACCACCAATGTGCAGCACCACCTGGATGATGCGACGGCAGCCATATTGCGCCAGTACGCCCATCACACACCAGCTGATTGGTGGAGAGGAGAGTGAGTGATGAAGCCAATCTGTATATGGAGATGATTAGGAGGCCATGATGGAGAGGGGCCAATGGGTAAATTTGGCCAGGATGCCGGGGTTACACCCCTACTCTTTATCGAAGGACATCCTGGGATTTTTAATGACCACAGAGAGTCAGGACCTCGGTTTAACGTCTCATCCGAAGGACGAGTACATCACTGACATTCAGCACGTGGCCGGCAAAGACAATTTCGTCCTCTCCCGGGCGGTCACAGGGTCCGTCCATTTAGGCCTCGACAACGCAGCCATGGCTGAGGACAGACCACGGACTCTGAGGTGCAAGCCTACAGGACGGCCCCCACAGCGCTGCTCATAGAAGAGGTGGTGTTTACACTACACTCCTCTGCGACGTCTCCACCGGCCAACCACGCCCCATGGCACCTGCTGGCTGGAGGCACAAGGTTTTTGACGCTATCTATGGCCTTTCCCACCCGGGGGTGAAGGCCTCTACCAAGTTGGTGGGGGCCAAGTTCGTCTGGCCATGCCTGCGGAGGGACCTTAGGGCCTGGGCGGCTGCCTGTGTGGCGTGCCAGCGCGCAAAGGTGACTCGTCATACCAAGGCCCCTTTGGCACCCTTCAAAGTAACAGAGAGACGTTTCGATCATGTGAATGTGGACCTGGTGGGTCCACTTCCTCCCTCCCGTGGTTATACCTACCTCCTCACCATGGTGGACAGGACCACCAGAAGTGGTTCCCCTGTCCTCCACTACATCAGCCGAAGTGACCCGGGCATTCATTATGGCTTGGGTGGCCCGTTTCGGCACACCGTCCGACCTCTCCTCGGACCGAGGTCCGCAGTTTACATCGGAGCTTTGGACGGCAGTCGCCAAGGTCCTGGGGGTGAAAGTCCACCGTACCACAGCCCAGAGCCATAGAGAGAGAGAGTTGCGACAACTCCATAGACTCCAATGGAACGGGTTTTTTTACAGCAATGGCGGCTCGTGGAGACTCTCAATAGTTCCCGGAAGTAGCAGCCGCGCCATAGAGTTACAGCAGAACAGAACGTTTGTGATGCACTTTTAAACGGTAAGACGTTTAATCAGTAAGATTTTAAATTATCAGCACATCTTAATCAAAATAACTTGTAAATTAAAGCCTGCTTGTGTAGATTATTCATCATTAAAAAAAATCGCTGTAACTACATACTCATGCTACATACACATGTCGATGTGTAATAAAATGATTGAAAATCAATGCATTTATTGACTATTAATTACCAAAAATCGCAGTTCTGTCACTGTGACTATCAATTTGAATTGCCCGCCAAAGCACTTCCTGGAACTATTCGAGGTCTACATGAATCACGTGACTATCAAGCGTTTTGAACTTCCGTTTGAACTCTCTCTCTCTCTATGGCTCTGCCACAGCCTATAACCCACAGAGTAACGGACTTTGCGAGCGGTTTCATCGCGTCATGAAGGCCGCGCTCAGGGCCAGCCTTACGGGCAACAACTGGGCTGACCGCCTCCCAGGGGTTATGCTTGGCCTTCGCTCCGCCCCCAAGGAAGATCCTCCAGCCTCATTGGCCGAGCTGGTGTACGGCCAGCCTCTGCGCGTCCCGGGGGAGTTTCTTCCAGTGCTCGGTTGCCTCCCATCGTGCTGTGTACCGGGATATTGCGGACGCTTTTGTTCCCATTCCGACGTCTCACCATGTCCTACGTGCCCAAGGATTTACCGTCAGCCAAGTATGTTTTCATCTGCCACGATGGCCATCGTACCCCGCTGCAGCCCCCCTACGATGGGCCTTTCCGTGTCCTGTTCGGAGGGTCTAAGAACTTCCTTGTGGATATGGGGGGCAGGCCTGAGCGGGTGGCTATAGACCGTCTCAAGCCTGCTCATGTGGATATTGGTGAACCGCTTCAGCTGGCCCAGCCCCCACGGTGAGGGCGCCCCCCTGCGGCAGCCTCGACCCCTGCCCCTGACGCTGCCCCTGCCCCTGCCCCGCCCTTTTCCCTTTGCCCCCCTCCTGTTAAAGGGTTAGTTCACCCAAAAATGAAAATTCTGTCAGTAATTACTCACCCTCATGTTGTTCCAACCATGTAAGACCTTCGTTCATCTTCGGAACATAGTTTATTATATTTTTGATGAAATCTGAGAGCTGTCTCACTCCTCCATAGGCTTTCAGAGGGACTGAAACTTGATGGCCCAGAATAGTAAGTAAAAACGTCATTTAAGGAGTCCAAATGACTACAGTGGCTCTGTATTAAGTCTATCATGCGACGAAAATACTTTTTGAGCGGAAAAACAACAAAAATAACGACTTTATCACACTATTATTGTTGTTCAATTTGAGCCTCTGACGAGAGTTCGCGGGAGTGCCACGACGCATGCGCGAGAACTGAGATTACGGCGTTCTTCTTCTTCTACTACTTGACTGGCTGCTCACTCTTTCGGAGTAGGGTTAATCTCAGTTCTCGCGCATGCGTCGTGGCACCCCCCCCCCACCCAGCGCCGCCCCTGGTTGTGATATTTGATCTCGCTCTGTAATGGTTCGTTTCGGCGTAGACATACACGCAGAATCACACGGCGTAGACATACACGCGGATAGCTCAAAATGCGTACAGATAACACGGCATTTGGCTTTAGAAAGGGGCGTGTATGTTTACGCAAAGTCATGATGTCATGTTGGATATATCTGCGACAGGCTCATATCGGCCGATAAAATCACCCGACCGATAAATCGGTTGGACTCTAATCAGCACAGCAATTACTCAATGAGTACAGCAATATAGAACATTTAAATAGCAAAACATTAAACACTAAACCTCACATATAACGTTAATCTCACACACAAAAAAAACATAACACTTAATATTAGCATTTACTCCCTTTTGAGTGTCATGTATGCTGGGAAATAGAAACCCCAGTCCCGTTTCAGTTAAATTTAAGTTGGTCTAAATGAAAAGAAACAAGTTTATAAAACTCAAAACAGTGAAACAATTCAGATTACTCAAAATGTGTCCGTTTTGAGAACTCAAAAAAAGGAAGAAAGTTCTTAACACTCATAAAAGTTCCTTTGACTGAACTAATGTGTTTAATTTGAGTTGGTGTGTGAGATTTCAGATCCTGTGACACGTCATTTTTACGGTTTTGCATGATTGGATATTTCCTGACAGAAGTTAATTTATGAAATGACGGCTAACTCTATAAATCCGTCTTACCTTTCCGGAGCTGTTTTTTTTTTTCTTCAGAGCTGTGAAGAAGATTTGTGTAGATCTGTCAGTTTCCAGACGGACGTCTGCTCTCTCTAAAGCGCTCGTCACTATTACACAATGTTTAATGCGTGCACATACATGCCTTTACTGTCACATCAGTGTCAGGTTTGCTGCTCTCTCAAAGAAACCAAACGTTATCCGTCTGTGATGACACACACCAGCCATGTGAGCAGGTTTAACTACAGTAAATCTTTATTTACTGAAACATCAAGTCTCAAGCCGTGAGGGAAAGGAAGGATTTCACTTTAAAAGCAAAGCAAATAAATCAATAAGATTGAGCGAGTGCTTTCTGCCTCTGATGCAACGCAATGTTAGTCAATCTAGAGAATCATTAACCGCCCATAAACTCTCAGATTATCAGATTGATTAATCATTTATGCTAAATTAATTAGACCTTCATTTTGTTAGATCTGTGGTGGAATATCATCATCAAATATCCTGTGCTCAAAAATCATAAACCCATAATTGCTTTACTCGCTTTTCCACCTCTTGGATATTCATCCTTTTCTACTTATTACTTAATTTTTTACATAAACTTAATAGTCACACAAAACAAAAAGTGATCAAAGCAATTAATGAACACATTCAAAATAAAAGTGTGTTTACATAATATATGTGTGTGTGCTGTGTATAATTATGTATATATAAATACACACACATATGTATATATTTAAGAAAACAATATATGTATTATATATTAAAATATTATAAATATTTGATAAATATATATACAGTATACACATGCAAATATTTCTTAAATATATACATGAATGTGTGTGTATTCAAATATACATACTAATTATGTTATCTGAACCACATAAATTATTATCTATATATAAATACACAAATGCATGTATATATTTAAGAAAAATATTTATATTTTATTATAAATATTTTATTATTTGAAAATATTATAATTATTTAATAAATATATACAGTAATATAATATTTATATTATAAATATTTATATTATATTTTTCAAATATTATAATAATTTAACAAATATATATACAGTAGTATAATATTTATATTATAAATATTTATATTATATTTTAAAATATTATAATAATTTAATATATTCTGTAATATTTATATTATAAATATTTATATTATATTTAAAAATATAAATATATATACAGTAATATAATATTTATATGATAAATATTTATATTATATTTAAAATATTATAATTATTTAATAAATATATACAGTAATACAATATTTATATTATAAATATGTATATTATATTTTAAAATATTATAATAATTTAACAAATATATATATACAGTAGTATAATATTTATATTATAAATATTTATATTATATTTTAAAATATTATAATTTTATATATTCTGAAATATTTATATTATAAATATTTATATTATATTTAAAAAATATAATAATTTAATAAATATATATACAGTAATATCATATTTATATTATAAATATTTATATTATATTTAAAAAATATTATAATTATTTAATAAATATATATATATATACAGTAATATAATATTTATATTATATTTTAAAATATTATAATTATTTAATAAATATATATACAGTATACACATGCAAATATTTCTTAAATATATACATGAATGTGTGTGTATTCAAATATACATAATAATCATGATATCTGAACCACATAAGTTGATTTGACAAAATATTTTTTTTTTAAAGTGAGTGCATATATTGTGTGATATATTGAACTATTTGACATCCCTGTGTTTTATGTAAAGGAAGAAAATCAGTTTGAGCCGACAAATATTGCTTATATTTCACTGGTTATCAGACGCTTATGATTGGTATTGCATCAGTCATCAACCGGCGAACATTGCCCAGATTATTCTGTTCACTTTAGACTCAAAACCTGAAATGCACACATATATACGGAGTATAAACTGAAAGCAGCCCTACCTGCAACCGCTGTGTGTGTGTGTGTGTGTGTGTGTGTGTGTGTGTATGTGTGTGTGAACTCTGTTCAAAGACCATCAGCTCTCTTATCTGCAGGAATGCTCTCAATGAACAAGAGCTGAGCGCAGGCCTCAGTGTGTGTGTGTGTGTGTGTGTGTGTGTTTTAAAGAAGCCTAATCACTGCGGGGTCAAAGGTCAGTGTGAGCTGAGAGGACATCCTGCTTTTCGTCCACTCACCGTTAGATGCACAGACTGACCGGTGTCTGTATGACAGATAAAGCATCAGACACAGCTTAAAAACATGATTTTAATGGCATTCGGGCTAGACGTCGCTATTGGTGGAATTGATTACTGGATTTAAAGACGTGTGGCACTACAGGAAACGTGGCTCATCTTGGCTGACTGGAGGAAGTTGCCGATATGCTGTTTAGATCCACTCATTCACTATTCTATGCCAAGCCGTTTTTTTACTTTTTATTAATTCTCATGATATGAATTCTTGATATCAACAGCTCAATTTTCACTAGTGAAATATCACCATAGGCTGTCGTTCAAATTCAATTCTTAAAATCAACAATTAGCATTTCTGATATCAAGAATTCAATTCCTGGGATCAATGTAATTTCAGATATCTAAAATGGCTTTCTTAGTAACAATCACATTCATGATATCAGAAACTAACATTGTCACTAGTAGAGCTGGGTATTGACACAAATTTCACATTTCGATTCATTATGGATTATTTTGGATATGTATATGTATAATCTCTGAACTAATGTTGTAAACAATGGGAGTTAGTTGTAGCCTACTATAATATTGAAGGTAAAAATTAACTGATTTCTATACAAACACTTAAACACTACGTTTTTTTGGGATAATAGTAAAGTTATATGAAATATAGGCCTAAACATTTAAATGGTGGCTGACTGTCATAAAAACTTGCCAGATTTATTCAAACATGCATTGAATATTGAAGAACATTAAACATTATAATAAATGTACTACACTCTAAAAAAATGCTTGGTTAAAAATAACCCAAGTTGGGTTTAAAATAGACTAACCAAGCCATTGGGTTGTTTTAACCCAGCGGTTGGGTTAAATGTTTGCTTAAAGCAACCCAATCGCTGGGTTAAAACAAGCTAATGGCTGGGTTAGTCCATTTTCAACCCAACTTGGGTTATTTTTAACCCAGCATTTTTTAGAGTGTATGGTGCATATATTTAGCAAAATGCTCCACCCATTCAGAAGCTTGGCCCACCTAATAAGAAGCTTGGCCCACCACACCCAATCAGAAGCTTGGTCCACCAATCAGAAGCTTGGCCCATCACACCCAATCAGAAGCTTGGCCCAACACACCCAATCAGAATCTTGGTCCACCAATCAGAAGCTTGGCCCAACACACCCAATCAGAAGCTTGGTCCACCAATCAGAAGCTTGGCCCATCACACCCAATCAGAAGCTTGGCCCAACACACCCAATCAGAATCTTGGTCCACCAATCAGAAGCTTGGCCCATCACACCCAATCAGAAGCTTGGCCCACCACACCCAATCACAAGCTTGGCCCACCCAATCACAAGCTTGGCCCACCCAATCACAAGCTTGACCCACCCAATCACAAGCTTGGCCGACCCGATCACAAGCTTGGCCCACCCAATCACAAGCTTGGCCCACCCAATCACAAGCTTGGCCCACCAAATCACAAGCTTGACCCACCCAATCACAAGCTTGGCCCACCCAATCAGAAGCTTGGCCCACCCAATCACAAGCTTGACCCACCCAATCACAAGCTTGGCCGACCCAATCACAAGCTTGGCCCACCCAATCACAAGCTTGGCCCACCCAATCACAAGCTTGGCACACCCAATCACAAGCTTGGCACACCCAATCAGAAGCTTGGCCCACCCAATCACAAGCTTGGCCCACCCAATTAGAAGCTTGGCCCACCCAATCACAAGCTTGGCCCACCCAATCACAAGCTTGGCCCACCCAATTAGAAGCTTGGCCCACCCAATTAGAAGCTTGGCCCACCCAATCACAAGCTTGGCCCACCCAATTAGAAGCTTGGCCCACCCAATCACAAGCTTGGCCCACCCAATTAGAAGCTTGGCCCACCCAATTAGAAGCTTGGCCCACCCAATCACAAGCTTGGCCCACCCAATTAGAAGCTTGGCCCACCCAATCACAAGCTTGGCCCACCCAATTAGAAGCTTGGCCCACCCAATCACAAGCTTGGCCCACCCAATCACAAGCTTGGCACACCCAATCACAAGCTTGGCCCACCCTATTACAAGCTTGGCCCACCCTATTACAAGCTTGGCACACCCAATCAGAAGCTTGGCCCACCCAATCACAAGCTTGGCCCACCCAATCACAAGCTTGGCCCACCCAATCAGAAGCTTGGCCCACCCAATCACAAGCTTGGCCCACCCAATCACAAGCTTGGCCTACCCAATCACAAGCTTGGCACACCCAATCACAAGCTTGGCCCACCCTATTACAAGCTTGGCACACCCAATCAGAAGCTTGGCCCACCCAATCACAAGCTTGGCCCACCCAATCACAAGCTTGGCCCACCCAATCACAAGCTTGGCACACCCAATCAGAAGCTTGGCCCACCCAATCACAAGCTTGGCCCACCCAATCACAAGCTTGGCCCACCCAATCACAAGCTTGGCCCACCCAATTAGAAGCTTGGCCCACCCAATCACAAGCTTGGCCCACCCAATCACAAGCTTGGCCCACCCAATCACAAGCTTGGCCCACCCAATTAGAAGCTTGGCCCACCCAATCACAAGCTTGGCCCACCCTTTAAATCAAGCATACAATGTCCAATCTGCCCCAAACTTCACATGTCTGACACTAGTCCTGACCTGAACACATCTACATGCCAATATTCAGTTATAGTCAAAGCGCCACCTGCTGGTAGCAGGAAGTGTAGCACATTGAAGTGACTTTGCCATATTTATCCTATATTTACCCGCTTAAATGCATGTCTCCCACTATTCGCTCTTTTCCTGAGGCCACCGGGTGGCGGTGCGAGGGCCCTTTCATCGCTGCTTGTTATTTTTCCATTAAACTATGCGATCTGAACGGTTATCACACAAGCAACAGTGCTGTCTTCATCTGCACGGTGACAACAGAGACAATAAGTAACTGAGTAACTCCCATACACACATTGTGTTTGTGCTCTGTTAGAGAAAACAGAACGAACAGCTCAACCGCTGCGTCTCGGAGCAACACTGTGTCTTATTCCTCAAATAATCAACACATTTCAACGAATCAGATGAGTAAATTATTTATTTAAAAGGGGGGGGGGGTGAAATGCTGTTTCATGCTTACTGAGCTTTTTACACTGTTAAAGACTTGGATTCCCATGCTAAACAAGGACAAGGTTTCAAGTATTTCAGGACTTAACGACATCAACAATGTCACCAATGTGTGTTTTTGGTTGTACGGGCAAGACAACCCTGCACAGCTTCTTCCCAAAGAACACAGCGTTACTGGGACAGTGGATGGAGTTTGTTTTTCTGGAGTTGTGCAAGTGTTTTGTTTGTTCCTGCATTTTGGCGACGATGGTTTTATAAGCAAGGCTCAGTTCGACGCAGGATTTGTAGCTGGTCTAACGCTGAACGATCGAGCGGTCCCAGCGTTTAAGGTTCACGGTCGTGACTCGTGTGTTGGAAGCAGGCGGTGAGTAAAACTGCTTCAAATGTCTTTGTGTTGTTAGCTGTCGACTCGTTCATTCAAATGCGCTACTATTCCATTGTTTTTCTATGTAAACATGCACTAGTCTGACGTGCAAAACCGTTACGCTTGCTACTGCTAACATTAAATCACATACAATAGTCCATAAACCAAATTATATCCTCATATACCATTACTATACACACACACAACCAGTATTGGGGGTAACGCATTACAAGTAACGTGAGTTATGTAATAATATGACTTTTTCCAAGTAACTAGTAAAGTAACGCTTTACTTTTCAAATTTACAACAAAATATCTGAGTTACCTTTTCAAAAAAGTAACGCAAATTACTTTTTCACATTCATTTGATTGACAGCTCTCCTGCCCCCATGTTGAGAAAAATAAGTGCAGAGGCGTGTGTGTGTGTGAACATGAGGGTTATTGTAGTTCTAGACTAAATGTGAGCATTTATTCATCTCACTTGCACAATAAAGATTCTGTCCTCCTCAAAATGAATAAAATCAGTCAAATGCAAAATCAGAGCACCTCCGATAATTAAATAAAGTAAAACAACTATTTTGATGCATAATCTACCTTTATATTTAATTTACCAATGTCTTGCTGCTGACCTTTGATGATGAAAATGACTAGATTTTTTTATTTTATTGGTAAAACTTTTTTCTTCTGCATCCTATTCTACCATTATCCAGAATAGCAGCAGAGCTGCGCCCTCTACTGTTCATGCATGAATTTGCATTTTTACCTCAGCCTGGGGCTTATTATTTCAATTTTGGTATGAAGAGGTCTTTACCATTGCACAAAAATATAACTTTTTTGTTATAAACAAAAACAAAAACAAGCCCAGCCCAGGTGAGAAAAAGTAACGCAAAAGTAACGTAACACATTACTTTTCTTAAAAAGTAACTAAGTAACTCAATTAGTTACTTTTTAAGGGAGTAACGCAATATTGTAATGCATTACTTTTCAAAGTAACTTTCCCCAACTTTGCACACAACTGAGTTTAGGCTAATTTGGGCTCTGTTGTAATATTACAGTAATGTGTGAGTAAGGGCTGCCTATAAAGTTTACAGCTTTATCTTTAAGAAATTTTCAGTTATAATTTAATTCATTTAAGGACAGACACAATTTGTTCAGTAAACCAGTTTAATAAAGATTAGGGCTGTCAAAAGATTAATCGAGATTAATCGCATCCAAAATAAAAGTTTGTGTTTACATAATATATGTGTGTGTACTCTGTTAATTATTATTTATATATAAATACACACACATTCATGTATATATTTAAGAAATATTTGCATGTATATACTGTATATACATTTATATAATCTATAATATATATAAATATAAATGTTTTATATATAAAAATATTTTTTTTTCCTTAAATATATACATGCTTGTGTGTGTATTTATATATAAATGATAATTAACAGAGTACACACACATGTATTATGTAAACACAAACTTTTATTTTGGATGCGATTAATCGCGATTAATCTTTTGACAGCCCTAATAAAAATACATAAAAAGCTATTTTATATTTAGTTCTCTCTCCCCTGCTGTACCGAACCCGCACCGAACCGTGACTTTAAAACCGAGGTACGTACCGAACCGTCAGTTATGTGTACCGTTACACCCCTAATATAGTATGATAGTTTGGGTGTGTGTAATCCGGGTTACACACACTCATTCCATTCGCCATGTTGTCATTATCATGTGACCTACCGTCACTTCACTGGCTGAATCCGAAATCGCCCTCTATGCCTTCAAATATGGCATTATTTGAGGGGACAGCATTTGTAGTGGTGTCCGAAACCATAGTGGACGTTATTGAGTGCACTCATTCAATCTCACATTGCACCGTAATAACAAGTGTAGGCCCGACAGCCGATGTACAAACAACAGCTGTCCGACTTCACTCACTCGTTTTCATTCACTCCTTCAAGTGAACTGCATTAGTGGACTAACGTAGGGAATAGTGATGGAGGGTTTAGGGGCGATTTCGGATTCAACCACTGTCATTCACTTGTCCTCTCGTGGGCCTCATGGGATAGTAAAGTGTCCATCGATGCACGCTTCAGAATCTCACCGGTAATTGTAGATTATCTGGGGACTTCTTTTGTCACGTACTTTTGTCAAGTATGTGATTTCAGACTCAGCCGATGAGTTTTATAAGGATGAGAAGTCTGAAAGCCCTCCCTTTGTTTTCTAAGTTCATTAAGATTATTTGAGTATTGAACACACACTGCTCACACTATTTATGTTGCAAAATGGCATATAATAGTGCACGTGTTGTCTTGAAAAAGTTGTATTTGCAAGTTCCAAGTTTGTGCGAGTTTGTTCCATGCATACTGGAAAATGCAATAATCTAGTGTGTAGTAGAGTGGGATGATGCAGTGATTTGTCGCCCTCTGTTGGCAAGATGTCATTATTGAATAATAAAGCTAAATGCAGGGCTGTTATAGTTAAAGGGACAGTTCACCCAAAAATGAAAATACAACTGTTTGGTTACCCATATTCTTCTAAATATCTTCCTTTGTGTTCAACAGAAGAAAGAAACCCATACAGTCTTGGAACAACATGTGGGTGAGTGAATGATGACAGAATTTTCATTTTTGGGTGAACTATCCCTTTATAACTGAAACTAAAAACATTTAAAAAAAAAAATGGGTTACACTTTATTTTAAGATGTCATTGTTACAGTGTAATTATATATTTAAGTACTGAGTAACATTAATTAAGTACTTAGGGTTAGGGTGGGATTAGGGTCTGGATTGGGGTTAGTTGCATGTACACGGCAAAAAATAAATTAACTCTCTCCAGAGTTTATTTGACTCCAAACTCAAAGGTGTTAAAATAACTCTGAAGCTGTGATAAAGTTAATGAGATAATTAAGTGATTAATTGAGTGATAATGGAACATTAGTGAAAAACACCCGATGATAACAAGCAGAATCACAGAAGGGAAGCTTCACCATTATGGTCATCAGTGTTTGTGCTTTAGTTTGTCTCTTGGCTTTTTAAATATTACTTGGCTAGTAATATTACATGGCTGCTTTGCATGTGTTTATAAAACACATTTGTTATGGCACAGAAAACATTTCTTCAGGTGTTGATTATTTTTTTTAGATAATTTTTTTTAGATAATTCTGAGCCCAATCTCTGATCCTACGGCTGATGTGTTCATTTTACATTATTGATTACATACGCTGATTCTTGATGTCTTGAAGTGATAGAGTAGCTCAAAGATTTTTGATCAGAACAACTTTTAAAAATCCCTCTGATTATATTAAAAATGTCAGATCTTATGCTGTAGAATCACAGGGACGCTGTAACCAATAAAGTAAACATAGAGATTAAGCTCTAAATGAGATCAGTGATTCAGGTCAAAACGTAACAAACAAAACCTGATCACATTTTCTCTTGGCTCCTCTGGCTGTTATAACTTCATTACAGCAGCCAGACAAAACCTAGTGTTATTGTCAAGAACCTAACTAAAGCAAACACTGATCACCATAATGGCAACTCTTTACAGTAATTATGCTTGTTATCATAAGGTGTTCATCACTAATCATCAGTCAATTAATCACTTAATTATCTAAATAACAATGCTTCAGAGTTCATTTTAACACTCTTGAGTGTGGAGTCAAACAAACTCTAAATTGTTAAATAGTAATTGTAATTGTAAACAGTGTTAAATTAACACTGGAGTTTTTGCTGTGTAATTATGCATAATTTACTGTTATTACTATGGTAAGTAAATGTAACATATGTAACAAGGACACTGTAAAATAAAGTGTTACCAAAAATTGTTACTTGAAATAAAATGAACCTTAAAGGTCCCATGGCATGGCATTTTTCTATTATTTTATAATGTTTCCTGAGGTGTACTCATATTGTTAGTATGATTTTTACATCATAAAATGTCATAATTTAGAAACAAAAGGCATTTTTTTCTATACTGCTGTTTGCCCTGTGGCTGAATGCCCTGTTTCAAGAGGCGTGTCTGCTGTGAGACTTTAGTAAAAACGCCCACTGTTGTGTTTGGATGACATCTTTACATTTGATATGAGCGGAGGGGGCGTGGTTTAACGAGGTCTACGAGGCACGAGCTGCTGCCAGAGAGACGGATGGACCGGAGTTCACTTCACATCAGTTCTCTCAGCACGTCTCAGTTCAGTGAACTGTTGTAGATACAGCATATACTTCAGGTTATTAGTCTATTTCTAGTCGGAGGGGCTGTCACTCATGTCAGAAAGTTAGTAACTTTAGTAAATTATGGATCAGCGCTGACTGGAGACGCGAACCGTTTAGAACGATTCAGTCCGATTTGGTGAACTGATTCGGTTCACTAAAAAGAACCGGTTCAAAAGAAAGATCGTTCGCGAACCGGACATCACTAATGTACCAGAGACTGAGCTCAGCGATTGCTAACAAAGTAATTTATAGTAACTACTGAGTTATGAGAGCGCTGTCAGCGCGAGTTTATTGTGTTTGTATCTGAGAGTTCTGAATAAACATGAGTCCCAGTCACGCCGAGTCCGTCTTCATCATTATTACCAACTTTGTAACACATGCAAAGTACCATTACAGCTGTCGAGATGAACGAGTTAGTAAGTGTTGATTATAGCATTATTTTTAGATATGTTCCTATCATATGGAAAGCGTCAGTGACGCGCATTGAGTACACAGCGCAAACAAAGACACAACAGCAGTAATCGTCAAGTAATCCAGTTTATTGTGGGGAAAGCTGCCTAGCCCGGATATGCTCACGCTTACCCCCCTTCTGCTTAATCTCGCGCCGCGTTTGGTGCCTCCGCTGTGGGCCAGATGCAGTACTGGGGGTCGGGGATGTTGAAGGCCGACCGGTCAGTGCAGCCCGAGCTTCGGCGTGTGTAAGGTTTATCTCTAAAGAGATGTGAGTCTGCTGATGTTGAGCAGAAACGACTGTATGCACATTTTAGAACAGATAGACGCGACGAGGATGTACAAAAACACTGACTCACAAGATAGAAAACACGAAAACACCGTTCTGTCGGGAGAGAGAGAAGCTGCTGTGTGTGCACGAATAATAAATAATTGGCTACACATCAGAAATCACTGATCACAGATCAGAAGGAACTGAAAAAAGACTTCTGTTTTCATTTGTACATCCAAACACTGAGAAACTGCCAGCGTTCACTTGTTCACAAGCCGTGATCTCTCGAGCGTTTGCATGGGCGTGCCAGATTCTCTGGGCGGAGGAAAGGGAGGAAACCGTTCCTGCTTGGACGTCAAACCAGGAGACTTCAGGATTGGCTCGTCTGGCCTGTCATTTTCTCAAAGGCAGAGAAAGACAGCCAGAACTCGGGTTTACACCGATCAACATTTCTATCCACTTGGGGACAATATTCAGGCTAGGGGAACTCATATTAATGTTGAAAAACCTCATAAAATGAACATTTCATGCCATGGGACCTTTAACTGAAATATAAAATATAAAAAACTTTGACTGAATAAAATAAAAACTATACAGACTTTAAAAACAACTATTAAAAATGACAAAAACACAACAAAATTATTTTTATTTTTTTTACTGAAATTCAAATGAAAACTGAAAATATAAAAATAAAAACTGATTCAAATCTCAATGGTACTAAAATAACACTAGTATAAAGTCAAATGGTTTAAGAAAATGCCTATGTTTGCACTATTTAAAACTGACATTATATAAACATTAAATGTTTTTGGAAAAATATCTCAAAGTAAAAGCTTGAAAGCATGCAACTGTTTAAGAAGTACAATGTTTTTCTCTAATATTTTATTTTATTTCTTTCTGTACATGTTTGATTATATACTCTTGTTTGTGCAAAAAGTGTGGTTCTCAATAAATAAATCAGAAAATAAATACATCTTAGTGTGCAGTCTATATATCAGGGAGGCCCCGCGCGGGTCTTTAAAAGGCTTAAAATGTCTTAAATTTAACTTTTATATCTGTAGATACCCTGTATATGGAGCCATTGTTCCCACTATGGGAAAAGAACTGTGAGATTAAAAAGTCACAATTATCTTTTTAATTGTATCTTTTTTTGCCGTTGTCACGTAAATGAACGCAAGATCGTAAACATGTCTGTAAACAACTGATGGGGACCAAATTTGTTGTTTTTTTGTTGCGTGAGAAATGGGGGGGGGGGGTGTTATTGGTCTTGTTTTATTTACAGGAATTCAATTATTAAATTATTAAAAGGGATTTAAGGAAATAAAGAAAAAGTTCC
Organism: Gobio gobio; assembly: GCF_949357685.1. Lineage (NCBI taxonomy): Eukaryota > Metazoa > Chordata > Actinopteri > Cypriniformes > Gobionidae > Gobio > Gobio gobio. The sequence continues at coordinate 3,861,203 of NC_137112.1, read as the reverse complement.
AGTTCTATTGTAGTAATGAAGTAAACTATTTGCAAATATATACAGTATATATATAAATATGCACACATTCACTCTTATTTTAGTCTGCCTAATATGTAAACATGCAATTCATTCATCATTCATTTCAAAATGGTGTTTACATCACTTGATATATTACTGTTGGTCGCTGAACGCTTTTATAATACTAAATGTTTAGCTACTCTTAACAACGCACTCTTTCACTGCTACAACTAAAGTGTTGGAATTAAGGATGTGCCGGTGAAGACATTTTCCCACCGTGTGACAACACTGATAATACCTGTATCAACCAAGGGTCTTTTAAATCGCTAATTCTAAACCGAAAGTAAAATGCGCATGGCTGCTCGGGCATTCATAACGGAGCGGAGCAAAGCAAGCGTTTGGACGTTTTTATGGAAGTGAGTGTTCATAGAAGTTGAGCTTCAAGAGCATTAAGATGTTTGGTCTGGGAACACACCATTGGCCGGGCTCAATCAGAGGGGCGGGATAAACGGTTGTCTTTCAAATTCCCTCAGCACGCAATAGGATAGCGCTACAACCAACCAGAGCAACGAAGAACGTGAAGCAGAAATAGTTGATAGATTAAACTTTCGCCGTATCCGGTCGTCAAAACTCTGAACACATCTTCCTTTCTTAAGAATGACTTCAGTGCCATTCCTTGTTCTTTCCTCAAAGAAAAGCTTTGTCTTCCAGAGTCGTGGCCAAAGCCTATTCGAAAGACCGCTGTTCGCCAGCTTCTTTGCACGCGGAACCGCCACAACTCTGCCGTCATTATGTTAAGCCCTCCCACCGACTCTATACACGATGTGATTGGCCTGACTAGAGTTTGGTTTTTCCAGTTCGCAAGCCAACGGAGAGTTGCTAGACGCCCTGGCTGTAAATTATATTTGCTGCCACTAGGGTGTGTCTAGATTTCTAGGCTAAGCTTCCGTAGGAATCAACTGAAAACCGTGAATGACAGTGCGGCCGTGCGCATTTTACTTTCGGTTTAGAATTAGCGCCAATTCGGGGTGGGTCGCTTGAATTGTGGGTTCACTAGCCTATTATTCTTAACCCTCAGAGCCCGACGGCATCGCCCACGACGTCACACGGCACCTCCGATAAATATCTATATTATTTCATGAAACTTTTATCGATTTTCTTACCGTTTTTTTCCAGCAGAAAGCTAACGAGCTAGCCATCACGGGGGTGTCTTTGTAGCCTTTACAGAAGGTTTTCTATCCAGCCTGGAACATGTGCATCTTTTTGGAGTTGTTCAGCAATAAATCAAAACGCTTACATCCAAGATATATCCACTTGATGTCCATAATTTATAAATTTTCCATCATTTTTGCCGCTAGCGCGATGCTAGCTGCCATTTTGGATGAGGGTTTGACCAATGACAGGTTGATCCGTCATCCACGTTGGTGTGCGTCATTACGCATGAACCACAGCTCTGTTATTGTGGATAGAGAGACGCACGGCTAGTATTGAGGAGAGAGAGAGAGAGAGAGAGAGAGAGAGAGAGAGAGAGAGAGAGAGAGAGAGAGAGAGAGAGAGAGAGAGAGAGAGAGGCGCTGCAGTTTTTAGTAGTTTTGTGGAGAAAGTTTGAGGAAAAAGTTTGAGGAGAAGTTCCTGATAGGAACTGTTTTGAGGCTTGGCACCAGTAAATATCCAAAATCCAAAGAGGCCAAAAGCGCCTGGACTTTTTTTGGAAAAATGTAAATAGTTTTGGTTCTGTATAAGTTATCATGTTTATTCCTGAGTTCCAGGACTCTAAAGACTTGAACAAACTGTTTTCCAGAGGAAATATGCTTAGCTTTTATTTATTTGTGTGTGTTTTCAATAAATATTTGAGTGATTCAATTTCCGTTTTATGTTTTCATTTGTCTTTATGGTCCCATAACTTATTTTACATTCAGGTGACATCAATGCAACACAAATATACTGACAGTGCAACTTGTCTTGAAAAAAAAGAGGTGTGTCAATTGTCTGTGCACAACAGGGTTGATGTTTTACAAGCTTTTTTAGTAAATAACACCAGGCGGAAAATTTATTGTAAAAATACCCTTAGGTCTTAAAGGGTTAATGAAAAACACAACAACAAAACAGTACAATGACAAACTTGCGGAAACACAGACTATCGTAGCAAACCTAGTTTGAATTCGTACCAACAGTAAGCCCCGCCTTCTTTGATTTGATTGGCCATCTTACTCATTCTGACAGTGATGGTCTGAGAATCATCAAGAATATCAAGTATTGGGGGGGGCAATTTGGCCATTTCTAATTATCCGGGAGGACTTGCCCCCCTCAATGTCTATGGGGGTTACGGCCCTGAATGAAAACTGCATAAAAACGGCCCCTTAAAGAATCACATCCAACAGAGATTTTTCTATTTCATGACATTATGAAGCAGAGTAAAAGGAACGACAGTGGCAGACAAAACTGTTTTTACAAACATGATAATTTTTATTGGTTTGATTTGAGTTATCAAGAATGACTGCAGTCAAAATAGATTTCTATAGACACAACAGCATTATTCCAGTCAACAACAAACCGGACGCGTCATTCACGCGAGGACACGGGCGTCAGACGCGCTTCTTTCAGTCCGTGTCGTGCTTCGTGCCGTTCATTCACTCTCAGCCCGTAATAGATTGTGTAAAGCTTGAATATATATATAATGATGGCGAAGTCTTGAAGCTGTGCCGTCCCGGTCTCACCTACAGAAAACAAACACATTTCATTTGATTTGACAACTCAATAATGCATCGATAGCCGTTGTTTGAATGTATGATTGAGTGCTTACATGTTGAAGAGCACAGGCAGCGTTTGAGCGCGAGTGCATCACCTAAACCAGAGATCATAAGAGGTAAAATACTTTAATAATGGAAAACAACATGCATTCAGATGTAGCATTCAAAAAATCATATCTCGATATTTAGACGCATTTACACAGGCTGTTTAATGCAGCTCAGAGGGACATGAATGCATTTAACCTGCAGTTACAAATTCAGAAATAATGTTTTAAAAATAACACTGATAACATTTGAAACTAAAACCACCATTAGGTGGCAGGAAGTTACTGTTAATGAGCGAATGATTGAGTCATTAATGCAGCCGATTCGTTCAAATCATTTCAGGAACGAAGCATTTGAGCGAGTCATTGAATCATTCAGTCAACCGATTCGTTCAAACGGATTAATTCATTCAGTGGCAAAACACTGCTTTTTTCTGAAAGACGTAAAACAGTTTTGTTTTGTTGGCAAAACAGATTAATATTAAAGGATGAGTTCACTTCAAAAAGAAACATTTCCTGATAGTGTCACCCCATCTCATCCAAGATGTTCATGTCTGTCGTTCTTCAGTGGAAAAGAAATGAAGTTTTTTGAGGAAAACATTCCAGGATTTTTCTCCTCATAATGGACTTCAATGGGAACCAACAGTTGAAGGTCCAAATCACTGCAGTTTCAGAGGAAGGGCTTCAGAGGCTCTGACCAATCCCAGACCAGGAATAGAGTCTGATCTAGACAAACCATCAGACACATTTTCAACACAAATAAAACTTTATATACTTTTTAACCTCAAATGCGTGACTTTAGTGTTGCTCTTCTTTACGGCGAATTACGTCATCACGTCGGAAAGTTTTATTTGTGTTGAAAATGTGTCAGATGGTTTGTCTAGATCAGACTCTATTCCTGGTCTGGGATCAGTCAGAGCCTCTGAAGCCCTTCCTCTGAAACTGCATTGATTTGGACCTTCAACCGTTGGTTCCCATTGAAGTCCATTATGAGGAGAAAAATCCTGGAATGTTTTCCTCAAAAAACTTGAGACATGAACATCTTGGATGAGATGAGGGTGATGAAATATCAGGAAATGTTCATTTTAAAGTGAACTAATCCTTTAACTTCTTGTTTATTAAACCGTTATATAAAATCAA